>NW_017275402.1:807801-858450 GCF_001594065.2 Cyphomyrmex costatus
TTTTTTTTTTTTTTTTTTCATTTCGCTCGCCCGCTCACTCCTACAATGCAACGTCGACCCCGTCGCCCTCGCACTCCTCTCGTCACCATGCAGTCGGGGCCCCTCGCTGCTTCGGCGGTTCCCACTTCCTGCCTGGCATCGGTGATGCGCAGTGCCACCTTAACAACGAAATTCCCCAACGGTGCAGCGGTCCTCCTCGCTTTTGTTTCGTTCACGGTTGTTTCTTTTGTATGTATGACCGCGAACGTAGCGGGAAAGTTCGCGTCGGAATCCGGCGATGATATAAAAGGAATTATAGATGTTATCAAGCGGCGTGATTCGCGTGTTTCATGGAACCCGCGCGTTCAGATTTCAGCTAAGCTCTTCGACTTCTTGCATGGCGGATTACAGCCTCATAATCCGAAGGACGATCTTGATCTCCTATCATCCCTCACGCCACGCTCGCGCGATGCTCAAAGGCGCATTAATTATTAAGTAGTAAGTTACTACTTAATATCTTTCAATGACACGTAATGAAAAAGGTAAGTCAAGCGAACGTGCCCCTATATACCGGACTTGTTTCTACCTGGTTTTAGTTATCGCACTAACGCACGTGAGAGTCTTTGTTATTTTTCTCGATTTTTCTGGTGTGATAATGAGACTTCGGATGCTGGGTCGCGTATACAATGTTGCGCGCAGTCGCCTCTTCGTCGGCCGTTCGCGACACAAAGCTGCGCGTGCTAGCTTTGTCCGCGGTGAAATCTTAATCGGAAACGCGATTATCGCGATATTGTTATTATACGCTTCGCGCACTGCGCGTCCGCTCCGCGCGCTGCGCCGCGCCGCGCCGCGCCGAGGTCGCGCGAAGAGACGAAAAGTGGTTGAAATCAAACGCAATTCCGTAGTGGGCTCACGTGCCGCGAACAACGGTGACACCGTGACGAGCGGAATACCGCGTCGCGCGGAGCGGTACAACACCGTCACCGTTCCTTTTATACCATCGCCATTTGTTATTTTGTACATATTCATAACGGCGTTACATCACACCAGCGCGCGTACCGATGCATTCTCTCGCTCCCGTTGCTTTTTTTAACCTCCCGGTATTTTTCCCCGCTTTCCGTTTCCACGTTCACGGATACCAATCAGTGGTTGTCATCCATCAACGTCTGCCGTTGATGCGTTTCGCGCGGATTTATTAGCTCTTGAGGAATGACCACGCAGAAACAGTGCTTGCTACGTCATAATTAAAATGCGATTAATTCATCGTGAGCGTATCGAATCACTGATTTTTGCCGTGGTAAACGTTTTTTAAAAGACTCATTATTTAATTGTTCGATTTCGTTTTTTTGTGAAAAAAAACTTGTTAAAAAATTATAAATACGATTGCATTCATTTCAAAAATAAAACCCGATTAAATGTATGTTTTTTTTTTTTAGCTTAAACGATTCCGATTACTATATACCTTATGATTTTTCTTTTATAAAAAAAAACATTGCTTCTTTTCAGATATAATATACAAGATAATTTAAAAAAAAAACAGTTAATTTTATTTCTAAAAGCATATACTGTAGGAAAAAACGTAAGTGAACTAATTAATTTTTCATAATTAGTAATATTTTTCTTTAGGAGAAGAAGCCTAATTTCCTGTGATGCAACCGATAAACGTTCATTATCAGCCATGTTCTTAATCAATCCGTGTTCCTTTAATCACACCAGAGCTCTTTCAAAAATTGCACACGCTGTGTAATATAAGTCCCGGTAAAGTCTCGTTTATTCCCTTAGATTTCAGTGGAAGTTCGCACGAGGCATTTACGCAGGATCAGCCGCAACCTGTGGTCCTGCGTTACGTGAGAAATCTTCGGGCACCGTTATTGTATATCGCGCCGGCTGTCGTTCGCAAGACACAAAGACCCTATTCATCCGCATGCAATTGCATGTGTAGGAACCGATCCTGACTTCCACCATACTGCGCGTCGCTTCGCGTTATCCTCTTCCCAACCTCCCCCCCCTCCCCCTCCCCTCTGGTCGCTCAACCTCGTTACCGCGTTACATGGAAAAAAATTTGCAGTAAGCCAAAAGCAATACGCGTCTCTCTGTAAAGTCGCTAAGTCTTCCGATCAAAAGCCACAAAACGGACATTAACGGCGCAAAAACGCATTCGGGTTAATATCTGCCCGCCGCGTCGTCGCGTAACTGTCGGTCGATCGTAGAATTGCGACTTACTTGAATACAATTATCCATTCAACGGGGTTACATTGGTAAATTACTAATTTTTCTATTACGTCGAGATTAATAGGGCGATAGTATTTTTACGACACGAGTTATTAGCTTTATAGGGTTATTAATATTAATTAGCGCCCGTTTATTTCTTACGCTAATTGAGATGCAGCGATTTACAGACGGTTTCTCAATTGAGGATGAAATTACGCTCGCTGATCAAAACCGGAAAATTTTGGGCTTTATGATTTCCGAAGAATATATATGCATTTTTAACATAATTAATAAAAAATGCATTAATTATTATGCATATAATTATTAAAATGTAAATTATGCTAAACGTGTTATAAAAAAATTATAGGTATTATAATTTAGAGAAAAGTTCCTCTTTTTGTTCCTCTCTCTTTCTCTTCTCTCTGCACTGGATAAATAATGACGATAATTAATTGAAAACAAATTTGGCACATTTATCACGCTTGGTGTGCAGCGACTTCAACGAGCGATGCAACCACGGGAAAAACAGGATCAGATCGGCCGCATCTTTCACATATAGGAGTGACGTATTTGGGGAAGCGTAGGTTGAAACTGCGGATGGCTTCGCTTCGCAATTTTCACGATGGACATGACGCGGGATCTGACGGACATTCCCATGTCCGTGTTCTCGCGAGTTTCCACGAGCCGGAATAAGTCCTCGTTTGTAGGTGGGTACCTTCGTCACGGTGAGCGGTTCGCAGCATGGTTTACCGGACAATCGTGGTGGATGCGCTCGAGGACGATGAGCGGAGACAGGACAGAAGAGAGAGAGAGAGAGAATAAATCGGAAGGAGGGAGAAAAATAGAAGGAGAGAGACCAGGGAAAACAGAGAAGAGAGACAATCAGAAGAGAGAAAGGGAAAGAAAGAAAGAGAGAGAGATAGAGAGAGAGAAGGGATCTTCTTCTTGGTAGCGGCCACGGAGGAAGAGAGCGAGGGCCCACCATGTACACAGGGACGTGAGGGAAGCGAGGAGAATGTCGTGCTGTGCTCATCGAGGTGTAGATCCTCGTCCCCTGGGTCGTTCCTACGCCGTGGTCAGCGTCCCACTAAGCCACGGTCACGTTTACGTTGTCGCTTCAACCGCGTCTAAACCGTTGTCGTATGTGGCAACGTTAATCTTACTCGATCTTACGCGATCATCAGGATTTGTGCCGTCTTTCCGGTGAGCGACCGGTTTCCCGCCGTTATATGAGAAATTGCATCGGTTAAGTATTAGCAGATATCGTCGAATATATTACTCCTGATTCGTGGTATACAAGCATACGTGAATAGGTTTATAAACATAGTATAGTTATAATTTCTATGAAAATATGTAAATATAATGACCATGATAAAAATGTGATTTTTCATACGGAAAGAATGGATTTACTGAAGTATCTAAAAATTTAGTTACAGATGCGGATCTGAAAATTTTTGTGTTGGACAAATAATTTAATGTTAGATAATAATGTAGAATGCTTAAAAATTGATGACAACACTGGCAAAAGTTTTCACATTCTATAAGCAACTAATTTAAAAGTCCTGTATAATAATTTTGATAATCCAAACATCATTTTCAAATCCGTATCAATATAACTATAAATTTTTAGATACTTCAGCAAAATCATTTTTTCCGTGCACGAATGTAAAGTATCGATATTAATCTTTGTTGTACTCAGCGATAAAATACAACGATATTACAAAATCCGTGACTTCTCTCTTTTTTATACTTACACGACAACTGTACTATTTATATGTCGAAAGTTTCATCCCTTTCACGCTCACGTCTCAACGAAACTTGGCACTTGACTTGCTCCTTCCATTAAAGCGACAACAAAGTGACTTTCGACGACGAAGTGACACAATACGAGGCGCGATATCTTGATCTATTTCTCGCAACAACTAGAGTGGCCCCGGCGCGAAATACTTACGATATCCCTGAACACGTAGTCCTCGTCGTGCGATAAAATCGTTTACGCCGTGCCAAGAGTTTCGCTTCGGCGAGCGCCTCGCGCTTCGAATCGCACCTGGCGCGAGGTAGCAGGTTGTTAAGCGGCTGCGGAGACGATCGGCGGCACCGCAAAACATTATGAAAGAATTAATATATGCTGCTAAGTACATGGCATGCAAAACGATGACATCTCAAATTATTAATAAAAATATCGATTAAAAATATCGGAAGAATCGCAAATAATTTAAAAAGATTATGTGTCACCGATGACATATCACACATACTTCTGGATGTTGATAAAATATCAAATATATCAGGGTAATTTATATTTGATTTTCGCATTACAGAGGACTCAAATCCAGAGTCAAAACATTTGAAATTAAAAGTTAGAAATTTATTTAACTTTTCTCGATTTTTTAATCCTATAAAAGGATTTTTTATTCCGTTTAGTCAATTCAGAGATTTTTATACGACCGTAATGTCAATAATTTGGTCACTCCAGCATCCCCTTACTTCGTTTAGTAAGTATATATATATCCCAACTATTCACGAATTATATCTGATTGCCTTATAAATATATTAATTATACTCTAACAATTATGGAGACCAGGGCCACAATTTCCTCATCTTAAAATTCAATAATTTTTTTCTTATTCCCTTGGCATTTCCCTGATTTTCAGTTTTGTGACAACTCTAAAGACTTATATACGTACTAAAACAATGATTAAATTTGACGATATATGGCGTCAAATTAACACTATTCAACCATTGTTTTAATATAAAAAAAACGATATAACAGGAGCACAGTAATTAACTTAAATTAAATTAATTCTGATACTATAGATTTAGCAGTCTAGACATTTGATTTATTCTTGAAGCGCTACAAAATAATTTTTATTTTAATTTAATAAAATATCAGTCAAAGTATTTAAACTCCAAGTCAACTGCAACTCAGGATCGCAAAGTCTTTTCCATAGCAAAAGAATACAGTCGACACAGTGACAAGGTGAATCATTACAGCCTTGTCGTTTGCCAATGTTAAACAAGAACTGATTTATCGTGATACACCGTGTCATCTGTGTCTCCTCTGCTAAAGAACATCCTTAATATGTCGCATCACAAAAAGCCTTAAATCCGGCTTGTGTTATCATGTGCATCTTATCCGCTTCCAATCTGATCTCCGTAATAATCCTTACGTACATCCATTTCCACCTCTTTGTGTCGCTAATGCTTATCAGGTTTATATTTTCGCGATCGCGATCGCATCGCGGAAGAGGAAACGCAACCATTTCACCGTCACAGGTCAAAATATCTCAATCTCGCTTCTTTCTTTGTCATCATACTCCTGCCGACGAAGGCAGTCCTTTGCCGCGTGTATTGCACAGGTTAGATCGCTACCGAGTGTAAACCATGCACTGTACATGGCGCATGCGATGTACTGGCAAGTTGCAGATTTCCGTAAAAGTCTAGAGACGCTCTCCGTGCGCGGTCCGGCGGAGCGCGAAGCAGGCTCCTCTTAGTTTATACTAAATGGACCTTAGCGCTTCCACGAAAGCGAACGTAAAGACGCATTCGCGCGATGCACGGTTATATGTATACGCGGTGCACGGACGAAGTCCCTTGCGTCTTAATTCGTGCATGCGTATAGCTTGGGAGCGCGGTCTACCGCGAGGCCTAGACGAACAAACAGGTGTGAGATGCGCCGCGAAGAAATGGCGGAACTAATGTTACTGCGGAACGTTTAATGCGTGCATACGTATTCGCGTCCATTCATTACACACGTCGTGTACGTGCACTGGTATACCCCAAACAGCGCTTTCCGCTTCTTAAGAATTTGAAGTCTCGAAATAGCACTTTCGAATTGCCTTAATAGAAAAAATTAATCACGCGGGAGATTCGAATGCTGGCTAAAGTGATATTCGTCGTAACACGATGAATCTTTTGTAATGTTTTAAAGACGTTAGAATCAGTAGGTAATATTAAACTGTGCTCTTGTCGATTTAATTTATATATTAAATACTACAACTCCAGTTTAGAACTGTGCTTCAAGACCGACAAGTAATAATCAGCGCGCAGTTTGCTTGAAAATTGGAGATTATATTAAAGAAACGACACAAAAAATGTTATCAGGCATCAAGACTCGTCTTGAATATGGCCTTCTTCACTCATTTTGAGTTGAAAAACTTAAGTTTTACGTAACGTAGCAATTAAGATGAATGGGAAATTCGAATGACTAAAAGCAGGAATCGAGAACAATAACTTTATAAACGTAACAATATCTCTAATTAATGGACTTTGCCCGTCTGTCTACAAGGAAAGATTCCGTGCGAAACTATGCCACTGCAATCGGACGCGGGGATCGGCAAAGCGTGTTAAATCGCGTATTAAGAGATTAGCTTCACGTGTGCAACGGATAAAAATTCTGCGGTGATCAATCCTCGCTCGCAAGCGGATGCGGCGCGTTCAAAGCGCGCTAAATCACGCCCCGAAAGGGGAAAAGGGAGAGAGAGAGAGAGAGAGAACGTCGTTGATGTCGAAGGAGTTTCTGGGTTTCGCAAGCCGGAAGAGCGAGTCGCCATCAGCCGCGGAGATTTATCTGCGATCGCGACTTGCGTCGAACTGCTCGACGCTTCTGACGCACCCGGCCGTGTATGCAAATGCACCCGCGTGCAAAGAAAGAAAAAAAAAAAAAAAAAAAAAATCGGCACGTCAGCGGTAACAGCAGATAATACCAGCAGCAACAGCGGACCGACGCGTGTTTACAGCAGTACGTTACAACGAAACAGACGGAAACTCGGCGAGCGAGTGACATCGTGCTACCGCGCAGGATGATGAAGTAGATTCGCCTCCTGGCGAGGATGTGCGTTATATCATGTTTATACGACCGCCGCTGAGCGCACCGGTGCGACGCGATGCAGGTATATAGTAATGTGACGTACCTCGCGGAGATAAAGTCTTATCTAGTCGGCTGTACAGCGGCCGCGTGGGATGCGCGATCTCGCGCGCGAACCGCCGCCGCCCGGGAAATCCCAACGATCATTAGCATACGCCGGCCGCCGTACAGCCGACACGTGAATAAGGAAGATTTTCTCGATCGACGGAGATTGCGATATATAGTAACCCGGTTTGTCTGGACGTGCGATCGAATCGCTCGATCGACGGAGGCGGCCGGCCGGAAGTCAGCTTGCGTGTTGTTCGCTCGGGATTTACATTTTAAAGTGTCGGTAGAACGTTACGGAAAGATTTATATTTCTAGGAATTGTTCGGAACACACGAGGTCTAGATGCGTTTCGCGTTTTGTGCTCGAAATAATTAAGGCGAGCAGGAATAAAGTATGTTCGAGTACACAGAACAGTGTGTTTAGACTCTATCTCGCTAAAGCGCGGAAATTAAGTTAGAGTTCGGCGAGTTATGACATGATGGCACATAAGATATAAATGATGATGGGGCAAAAATTCATATTCAACGTGTTGCGGTTTCGTGTGGAAGATCTTACGGTTAGATGATGGAACGGTACATTGTGTTGATCGCGTATGTACCGCTGCGCTTTCCAGGCGCATCCACGGTAACCGCTGGAAACGCTCGCGTTCGACACAGCTTTCAGCAACGTCCCTTCTTACAAGCTTGTCCCAGGTTTTTGGTCTTAACGCTTTGACAGATGTGGTAGCGCGGCTAGAAAAAACGCGTCACGACGTATCGTAGTCCTATAGGTGGGCTTCCGCATTCACGTGCGGGGAGAACGTAATTGATTTCTTTCAAAAATCAAGAACTGTACGCCACAAAATGAAGAACTATAGCGCTACATAGAAAAAACTTACTGGAGTATCTAAAAATTTTTTAGCTATAGGTGGACTGATCCAAAAATAATTTTGTTTGGATCATCGAAATAATTATATAGACGCTTAAACTGATTGCTAAAATGTTAAAGATTTTTTTTACAGTATTGCTCATCATTAAGATTCCTACGTAATTATCTTGATGGTCCAACAAAATTGTTCTTACATCTGTAGTGTCTAAATTCTTTGGAGTGGAATCTCATCTTAAAGTCTTGAGAGAGTGGCTCAATTTTTAACCTCTAAGAATGAGATTTCACTCTTTAAAGTGACAATTAACTTTAACAATTTTAGAGAGTACATATCTAGTTAAAATTTTATAGATACTTCAACGCAACCTTTCGTGCCGCATACATTTCTCATTCTTATCAATTTTATGCAGAATATGTGGCCGTAACGAATTTCTTTAATATCACAGTGTATATAATTTATTATTTTGCAGATTATAATTATTGGATTATTGATAACGATGTGATTTAAACTCAGATCGTGTGCATCTTCAAGCACAATCTGGAGCAAACCCCGTAACGTCGTCCGCTAAGCACGCACAAATTCCCATCACTAAGCGCGCACTCACACGCACGCGTACCATTACTTATACGCGCACAGGACCCGTAAGCCGCAGCCGCATTATCCGAAGTACTCTTCGGCGCATAGCGGGCACATGCAATTTTCGAGCGGGTTCTGCCAGCTGGATGTTGGAGAAAGAAAGAGGCGACGACGAGAGCAGTAGGAAACGCGCGAGGAAGAAGCGGCAGGGAGGTGGGAGGAGCGTAATTTTACCCTGGTTGCCGGTAATTTCACGCTTTTACTCGGGCAGGTTAGCAAGGCGCAGCTCGTTCTCGTGGAAAATGTCGTACCCGTTCGCGAGTCCTCCTCTTCACCCTCTCGCGCGCCGTGTCCTCGCTTTAAAGACCTGCTGGCTCACGAAAACGTAGACGGTAACCGGCAGATAGTTACGGGACACGAGTTCCTCGCTCGCGGGATTTTATCACCTCTCAGAAATCTTCCGGTGTATATCTATACACGCGTGCGTGCGTACGTGCGTGCGTGCGTGCGTGCGTTCGAGCGCGCGGCGGGTGAATTTATCGTCGGTCTAGATTCGCGACTGTTCACTTATTAGCGCGCGTTTGTGATTTATTGTAAACACGAGCTCTCTCGCAAGAATTAAGCAATCCGATCCTTAACTTTGGTGAGGGATGCGAACGTTAAATGGGGAGTTATCGCACAGTTGTCGTACCTAGAATGTAATACCTAATTACATTCGCGAACTCGAAAGATTACATGTAATACTCTCACGCCAATTAATTTTCTCTTCATTTCTCCACGTTGTTTATATTATAAATGAGGTAAGAAGGAAAAGAGGAATTCTCCTGCAGTCAGCGCGGTGAAGACAGATCGTTGATACGTTATCTTAAAGATTAGAAACGTTATTTATTCGGAAAAATATATTTAAATACTCCCACTTGTTAATACAATCCGCATACTCATTGCGAATTAATATTACGCGAGATCATTATACAAGAACCGCTATAATCACCTCATTCCAAATTCCGCCCTTTCTCCCCGGTTTAAGATTCTCCCTATATAATAGCATCGCGAAGATGATTAAAACTGGTTTCGTTATTTATGCATACATAAATTTCATGCCTCGCACGAAAGAGGAAATCAAGATCGCCAATCAAAGCCGATTTGTATTATTTGTTCGTGCGCGACGCATTCAAACATTGACGAGAGCGGCAATGTGTCATTCAAATTCCTTATTACAGAGAATCCTTAATACTTCCTCGAGCGATACTATTAAGATATTAATGCTTGAAAAACGATGGACAAATATTCAAAATAAAGACAACAGAAATATTTCATGCATAATCTTTTTTTTTTTTTTTTTACAAATTTATCAACTTTTATAATATTAAAAATGATTTATATTCACTTATTGCAGAAAGACGTTTTTTTTTAAAGTATGGCAATAATGATATTACAAGATCAAATATTCGTGGCGCGACAAATGTATCTCACATTTCTAAGTGACACTTTCGTGCTATTCAATAATTACGTAGATAAAGGTATATCAATATTTCATTAAAATAAAGCGTTTATAACACACGCATGCACGGTAGCCCTGATAGATACACTCACGCGAGAGAGGAGGGCTCCAGAGTTAGTATCGGCTGTTCACTCCTTAGAGGCTCGACTTGAAGAAGCGATCGTTCGCAAGGAGCACCGAGCGATCGTTCGATAAGCGCATAGATGCGCCCTGAGGAGTAGGCGTAATAAATTGTTTGCTGATTCTATTGAGCCTACGCGATCGGCAACAATGGCAGAAATAGAGAGAGAGAGAGAGAGAGAGAGAGAGAGAGAGAGAGAGAGAGAGAGAGAAAGGACCAGCGAATGAATAATCGCTCGAAAGGCGCCGGACAGGCTGTCATCTTCTTTAACTTACGGAGACGAATTTGAATTCTCGAGATCTTTGCTGCCCGTCGTTTTTTATTTATTTTCAAGTATTACTCACTCTAATGTTTCTAATTGAAATCATTGTATATTGTATCTCTCATTATAATTCTGTTGTATCTCGTAAGCGAGAATTGTGCCGCCTAAAATCAATATAGGCGGTTTCGAGTGCGACTCCTGCGTATTTTTGTAGCGATTGTATATAAAGATAGATGTCAAATAATGATGATAAATGTACACAGTAGATATTACGTCAAATCGCGTACAAATCAAAGCTGTTCAACACATACACGCAGAGGGTTAATTTATCCTGCGGTATGACCGGTAAGACCCGAAGACTTTCACCGATCAGCACATTTCAATTTTATCGTTCCACACGTCGATGTAACGCCCTGTAATAACGGTTACATATCCCGTGACTAATTTCTAGCAATCAGTTGCATCGACACCCGCCGCAATCGAGGGATTGTGAAAGAAAAACCGGATTTTTTTTACACTTTTTGTAGACAGAACGCGAATATGCCTCGGATTTCAACATATCGAATCTTTTTACTATATCTACGTCAGTTATATGTTTATATGGAGCGGCGACTGTCTGTTTCCTTGATTTAGTTTTTACATTATCTTTTTCTTATACGCCTGCAGTTGATCTTTGACGGTAGGTGTCGATACATATGAGCACGTCTCGCCAAGATAACAGGTGTCTTATTCTTCTCATATTTTTCCTGAGCCTCGCGCGATCGCCAATGCTCTTCACATTGCAACTTGTAACATTATAGTCTATAAAAATTACAATGACATAGACTGCTAACAGGATATTACTTTCCACTTCACTTTAAATTAATGGTTTCTTGGTAAATCGAATGTAGGAAATCGTTATCGAGAAATTTAATATTAGATGTCAAAGCTATGCGAGAAAAGAGAGAATACTAATATTAAATCTAGCATAAATTGCATAAAATTAACTTCGTAGTAAATCATCCTGATATAACAACGACCGACGCTACTTAATGCGTTTTGAAAACATAGAGAAAGAGAGAGACAGAGAGAAGAAAACACCAGCGTGAAAAACGTTATTAAAAAAAATTCCACACATTCGTCCTTCCTCTTTCAGAAGACAAATGATAACATCGATCGTGCTTGTTGCAAGATGTTAAAATCATTAGTCGCGCGCTTTTATTAATCTCGCGTATATACATCGAGTTAGTAATACACGAGTTATTAATTCGCACGAGGGAATCCCGGTCTGGAAAATTGTTTTTCCGCGAAAGAGACTGAGATTAGATATCATAATAATGTCGTGCGTTTCATCGTCCACGAAGTATCTTCGCGTACGTTATATCACGTTCTCCATAACCCCCGTCAATGAATCATTAGAGAGCGTATCAAAGGAGCCGCCTCCAAGTTCTATCCATATTCGGCCGCGGTGGTATTTCCAGGAGTTAGACACGCCAGTGAGATCGCGTATCTCGCGCGCTGTGCGTCTCACGTGAGACCATTGTCTCGCATTTTCGCGACAAGGTGAGACGATTGCGCAACGTTACAGCAGGGAGGCGGAGATGATATCGTGCGCGCATCCCGATTCTGATTGTAAGTATGACTAAGAGACTACACGTCCCGCTTTAGATAGTGTGTCCCACATCGCCCACCTGATCTCCAAAACGTAATGCTTATTTAAACACATTCGAGTTTATATGGTTAAACATCGTACACACAGATCTATGTACGAGATAAATCTTTTTTCGAGATAAATTGTATAGCAGTGTATTTTTCGTCCGCTTTCTTGTTATGTCATGTTTCTTTTTGTAAACAAAGTATTTTGTTTTGTGTTTTCTTTTTAAAATCTAAAATTACTCTTTTAAAATTCCGGTCTATAGTCGATTTAATTACGATGCATCTGGAATATTCACTTTATGAATTTCGCTTCAGTTCTTATCGTTCACTTGTTACAGGTCATCTGTGGTATCGATTATCGCGCAAGCCAATTTTTCGGTGAACGCGAGAACTCGATTTATGGATCTTCTATACAAGTGTCGCGCGTAAATCACCAATGAGCGAGCGACGTGAGGAAAAGTGGGACTCATCGTGCAGACGCGAATCTTCAGCGCGACCGGCGAGAGTCGATTTACAGTCACAGCGACATTTCGCTCCTGTAAAAGTTCCGATTGTTCCGGGATACTCGCCGGTCGACACGCGAAACGTTTGATTTATTTAATAAACCTTCCGTGACTGAGTCACTCGTCGATTAAGTGTAGTAGTTATATTAGTTCAACAAAGTGATTTATTTCATTTTTATCTGCATAGTCAGAATAGTTTTTATCGCGACTATAAGGACATTTACATATCTACACTACAAAACAGAATACATATATTTAATTTAATTATATAAAAAAATAATAATTAAAAATTAGCGTATTTCTTATCAACGAAAGGCTTAACCCTCAGGAATTGACGCCAAAATTTGTAACGTAATCGTTAACGCTAGGTTTGTAAGATCCATTTAATTTATATTAATTAATATATGTTATGTTATTAATAATTATGTTAATTAATTTTAAAGAATCAAAATGACATAACTTATATAAAAAAAGAATGAATACTAAGTATATTTTGAAAAGAAGAAGACACTAGAAGGTATGTAGATAATTGAATTGTTTGACATTTTTGACAAGAAATTTATTTATTAAGTGGATCAAACAAATCAACTGTCAACTTCGGAAAATTAATAATAATAAATAATATATATATATAGAATAGAATAAGTTAATCATTTTCTTAAATGTGTTTACTTATCTAAAATGCTGACGGTTTCGACTCGTACTTCTTAAGAGTGTGAATGTATTACCTGTAACAGAAAAAGATATTATCATTAGTCATTATGCGTGTGATGTAAAATACTTACAATTATTACATTATCTAATATTCTTTTAAAAATCACATAACTCGAGCTCAATTTATGTCATTGAGAGATAGAGATCGTGGCGCATGGAGACCGCGATAGTAGGCCGGTGTAGTTAAAGCTTAATCGGAAAATTGGTCTGTTTAAAGCGCCACGCATGGCGCGTGAGTACGTTTTAATTACCACTTCATCCAACGAACATCCCGGTGCTTATTAAATGTGCTCGTAAAGGCACGATTTTCGCACAAGACAATGTGCCACGCTGACCTTAGGAAGCTCGACGTTGTTTTCCCGGCGCCTTTAAGGCACGCTCATTAATCTCGATCGGTGAGTCAGCCTCTATAGGAGAGGACTTTCATCGAGGCGTGGGCCTAAAACCTAGGCTAAGAGGATCTACCGAGTGATCTATTCTTCAGCATGCAATATTTCATCTGCCTGCAAACTTAACAGGGAATTACCACGACGCCATACATGGTAACATCGTATTGAGTATTTCTAGTCATAATTTCTAGCATTACCGGCATTACTTAATCAACGATTAATATCCAAGTAGAGAATAAAGAAAAAAAAATCGTATATATGTTTTTGTTGTTTCCTTCACTCTAGCTGTGTAATTCTCTGTACTGCAGGTAACTCGCGCGCGGCAGATCGATGGAAGGGTTAAGGACTGCTTGGGGAAACTCGCGTGCGTCGCTGAGAATCTTCATTAATCAGGGGCCAATTAATCAGAGGGTCAATTATAGAACGCGTATATGCATCGCGACGCAAAGCGGACCCTTCAGGCGCGGCATGTGACCGCTTCACCGTGAGGGGAAAGTCGTTACAAGGTGGTGGTTGGGAAACGGTTAATAGGACAAATTACGCTAATAAAAGGTAACAACGCCAGCCGTTTTCACGGTAGAATAACAATGCAGGCCTCGCAGGTCCATTTGAATATTTCCCTAATGCCGGCCCGGTGGGCCGGCGCGGTGCGGCGGACATGCGCGCGCTTTTTCGTACGCATCAATGCCCGCGTAGGTACGTTCGTCGTCTGTCGTCCGGAAGGGTAGGTCCTCGAAACTATTTCGAAACGCAGTCAGTCTCCCGAGGGAGGCGGCCGGCATGTCGGCATTAAATTCGTTCTGCCATCCTGATCGCAGCCATTCGTCTATGCGTTGTCGCGCAAAATTTATCGCTTCTCCTTGATGCGCTTCTATTGACCATTGTATATGCATTATGCGTCACCTTTTCGCTCTTTTTTGTTTCGTTACAGTTCTAACACACTCTTTTTTCCTTTTCTCTCTCTTGTGTTAAAAATTATCCAAAAGTAACTTTCTGTATTATTTGAATTATAATTCATCCAAAAATTTCTGTTGTTTTATCGAAGGTAATTATCATACGGCAATAATCGCAAGGCTAAAGAGTTAAAAAAAGAACATGAATACTTCTTCGATGTAAAGATAACTCTAATTTCAAGTTGTATTTAAAAAAAAAGGACTTAATAATTAAAATAAACTTTGTAATATATATGTAATTAAATATCAAGAGTGAGCGTCGATATTGTGATAATTAATAAGTAACCATTAAAATAAAATTACACGACTAAAATATCGCTGCAGATAAGGAAAAGGATACGTTCCTCGCCGCGCGCCATATTGTATTGTCACGGGGAATGCTTCGGTCTTGGTATTGGATCCGGGGATCGAAGGCCGACGAATGATGATCGAAGGGATTCCCCAAATGCGAGGCTGTGCTAAAAGCATACTTAATTTTACCGTGACACAGGAGTATCGGGTACCAGCCAATCGGAGCGTGAAGCGATGACGCGGTGGAAAAAAAAAGAGGCCATGACCAATGAAGCTGTACGGCTCGTCGGGTAGAGCGACCAGTCGATAGGCCGTAGCTTTCATGCTTTTTAGCACCCGGGTGCCCGCAATGGTTACGATAAAAATGGCCCATAAATTCGTATGGCTGAATGCATTTTCATTCACAGGAATTCCTACGTTCGCCACATGAATGCTCTGCGCAGTGAATGTTTCCTCTAACGAGAGGTTCTCTCTTAATTCTTAGGATTATTTTTTATTCTTGCACCAGAGACTGCACTCTTTTTCTCGCTCTCTTCCGCCAAATATATCAAACGTATAATACCTATCTCATTTAAAGTTCCAAAAGTGAACACTATAGTTCAGCCAACAAAAAACAGACCTCTTAACGGAGCAGCGCTATACGCTTTCTACGGTGATGCACAGAGACACATTCCACTTCTCGAGTATTACAAATTCCTGCCGCGGTTCCTAATAGAAATCTTAATAGCAAATTACACAACTGTGATTGCTCGCAACTGCAGCGGTGCGGAGAGACGCAACGTTGCAGAGCGACGCAGTGTAAGGCGTGCGTCGTCGGAACGCTTAAAGCTTTTATCGCGCCCGAATTTCGACATGTTGACGGAATAACAAATTGCTTTTCCTGAAGCTGAAGCGAGTTAACCGCTCAAGATAAGATCCGAAGGATCTGACGTGTTTAGGCAAATCCGAATTACAATGTAAAATACGTAATTCTCGTAATGGCGAACGCACATATCTCGGATCGTTAATTCCGACGCTACGCGCGGCGAATACGACAGGCGAGCGGCTCATTTCCAAGTTACGTTTCACGAGGTACGCTCGCTTACGTTTTAACATTCTGAAGCCTCTGCCTGCCTGTTCGGCGATCAGGTGTTCGCGGTCGCCTCTTCCACGCCAGCAATTATATATACATATATAAATTATCGCGACGGACATTACACATCAGACCGTACATAAATAACGTGCGACTCGTTTAGAAATTTTACTATATCATTACTCGATTAAGTGGAGATAGTTTAGTGTTTAGATCAAAAGGAAATGTATATGAACGTGTATAGTCAATGCTTCTCTATCGTCTATGTAATTACAATTCTTGTAATAAGATAACTATATTTTTCTTTCTTTGTTTCATATACTTCTCGAGATTAGATATGTTATAAGTAGATGAAGCTACTGTATAACCACGTTAAGAATTAATTCTCAAGTCGATGCCAGCTTTATCGTCTACGTAATTGCAATTCTTCTTCATGCTCTTGCAACAAGATATCTATATTTTTGTACATTTCTCAAGATTAGATACGTAGACGAGAGTAGATATAGTTACTGGATGACATTTTGAGTTATCGTGTGTAAGAGAAAACTAATTCTTACGTATAATCGATGCCAACTCTATATCGTCTGTGTAATTGCAATTTTTGCGACGAGAGAACCGTATTCGACTCTCTTTCGTTCTTTTACGCGCTTCTCGAGATTAGATAGAAAGTAGATGAAGCTACTGGATGACATTTTGGTCTAATGACCGCATAAGAAGGAACTAATTCTCGACGCGAGCTTCCAACTCGTAACGCTTTAAATACGTAATTTCCAAGCGGTCGTTAATTCCGCGCGATGGAATATGTACGAACTACGAAGCGAGGCACGTTTCAGGCCACTTTTCACAAGCCGCGCCCGCTTGTCCACGAGTAGTGTGCCTCCAACTATTACAACGACGATCAGGTGTCTTCCTTCTCTCTGGTGCTTACGGCCGCACCACGCGGAACGGGGCGGTGCTGCGCGAGTTCAAGCGCGGCGAGTGCCCGCGGAGAGAAGCGAAATCGTAAAGTTGCCCCCGTTGTAACGCGGCCACAGCTACGGGCAGTAAAGGCGTTCTGGATTTCCATGCTGCGGCCGCGAAAACGAGCGTGCTTACGCGCCCGCGGAACGTAAAAATCGTAGCGCGGCACGGAAAGCCGCGCGCGGCGGCCATAAAACGCGTCGCCGCGCCGGCCTGTTTCCACTATCTCCCGCGTGTTTTCTTTTGCTTCTCACCTCGCCTCGTTTCGACACGGCACGACGGAACGCCTGTTAACCCTCTCGTTTCGGTTTGCGGAGAACTGTTGCAACGCCAAAGCATTCTGTCGTGTAGTGTTTTATATATATAGGTACGTTAAAAAGTTATGACCATTGCTGGAAAACTTTATTTTATATTTATACTACACTTTGAATATTAAATAGATTTTCAAAATTAAACGTTTTAAAATGCGATTTTGTATTTATAGTATACTCCCATTGAATATTCGATAAGTTTTCAAAATTAATCATTTTAAAATTAGGATATTTTGTATTTTTGTGGTAAAAGTATAGTAAATATTGAATAATTGTCCAAGTTAATCTTCTTGAAATTATAGTTTTGTATTTATGGTATACGTTGAATATTGAATAGATTTTCAAAATTAAGTGCGATTTAAAATTGCGATTATTGGACGTTAATTTTATTATTATTTAGGTCACGGAATGTTTCATTACTTAAGGTTGTTTTCGCAACAATGATATGTTTTGTGATATATAGTTATTAATTATTTCTCTATGTCTAGACCCGACAATCGATATCCAATAAACAAAGCGTTATGTTTATAGCACGATAATCAATCCAGCGAACGGCCATTAACGAACTATTCTGGTCTTTAATCATTTCTATTGACATTCCACTAACCGCGGTATCGTTCAATGTAGAAGTAGTAAACTATAAAGCGGAAATTATATGCTTGTCATCGACGCCGCCGTTTAGGAAACACAAATGCAAAAGAGCCGTGATAAATCAGTCTTACGACACTTCTGGAAGTATCAGCAGCATGTAAAAGTCGCATACGATATACCGTGTTTATTAAGCCTCGCGGCTTCACGGCGATTGTAGAGCGAGTTCTTTGCTCGCGATCCCTGCCCTTTCCTTTTGCTTCTCACCTTGCCTTCTTTTAACGTTTACCGAAGCATTCCTATTTCCTTTCCCGCACTTTTTGCCAACGCTATCCGCGTTATGCCTCTGATGAACGTACGGTAAACTTGGAGTATTTATTACATCTAAACGACTGCTACTATAAATTGCACAATTAGACTTTTTGTGTACATTCCATGTATACGAGATTATTTATATATTATCTGTTTACATTTTTATTATCCTAATCTCAAATCGATGTAGACTCAACGCGATAGCTTCATAATGAGCGATTTAAAAAAAAATATATATATATATATTCATATATGTATATAAATTGTAAAGACAAACGAGATAATAAAAAAATTTTGAATTTATCACAAACTTGAAAAAGAAACATTTCGCTCTCTTTATCGGCATGATAACCTTCACGTGATGGAATAACGCTGTTCTAGAAAGATAGGTTCACGGTCAGAGGAACTCGTTTCTTGCCACTTTGCTGCAGCGACGCAACGACGCAGCGCTATATCAATGAATACGGCAAACTGGACTGCATGCAGACGCACGCGGCCAGCATTAGCAGACACGATTTTAATCGACAGATCGTAACGAGGCGGCCTCATTAGCAGCCGGTTGCCCTTACGACTTTGATAATTATCCGCGAGCAACCGGTCGGCGCGGTATCGCGCCAGATCTGCCATATCGTGGACGATACGGAAGGGAGGGATATTCTTTCGCTCAATGGACGCATCAATGTGGGAATTTTGTAGTCGTTAATGCGCCGTCATTAAGCGGCGAGGAATTTTTAATTTGATGGGAAGACAGAATATTATACAGCGGAGAGTGACGCGAAGGCTCGTGCGGTGATAATGGCAACCAAAGTCGTTTCGAGAATCTCGCCATTACGATCCGCAAACATCGGCAGCTCGTTAATTCTTAATTTATGAACTGGCAAAGGGCCGTTAGTATGACATCCGTAGCGATTTGTTCCGGCTCGTCGTAAATTTATGAGTTGCGTAATTATCGCCTTAATGGAATTTCGCGCGGTGAACGTTTTGCGTTAACGCCGAGAACGGACGGAAAATTACAAGATGAATTTATCCTCTCGGTCGTATTGGTTTCTGATCCTCCGTCCTTAACGTTATTAATATTCGTACTGCATATAAATCATTATTACCGCATTTTATTTTGCATCCTGATCAACGTATGTCACATACTATGAGTGTTTGATCGTCGTGTAATTATAGTATCGTCATATTTTGCAGAAACAAATCAAATTTCGAAGTAACATCTGTAAAAAGAATAACAAAGCCTTGATATAATATCCTTCGCGAGCCGGATAATAGTATAAAGATTCGCGATAAAGTTTAACGAGTTCAAGCAAGTCGCGAAGAAGGGAAGCGATCTATTATGTTGACGTCTACGTCACATTATTAAGATCGAAGAGACCAAATAGAAATGTATAAATTCAAGTCTCTTCTACGTTACGAGAGAATCGTACCTTCATTCTGACGAGCAGTATAATCATTTAAAAGATATTTGGAATTATAAAATTTTCATATTTGGAAGAGTGAAAAAAAAATGGGGAATCACTCTATCTTAACAATACTGTCTCTGAACTTTACTAAGCGATACTAGAATTTTGATCTGCAACGCACGACGGAAGGTTAAGTACACTTGGCCGAATGGAAGTTCCGCCACGGCGATGACTGGAAAACGCCGTTGCGCTACGCGGGCCTCGACATGAAAGTGAGATAGCGATCCGACAACTTTAATTAACTTTGACATTGCCGCTGTAATTACAGGCGTCATTAAAAGCAGGGCCATTGTAATTGAGTTAAGAAAAGCGATTTGTACCGCGGAACAAACGGGAAAAAGTCCCGACTTCCTAAGATTGCTCGCTTTATATCCGTTTTGCATCTCGCATTCTTCAGAAAGTTTGCCCTTAAACCTCCTTCTTGCCAGAAAGAAGAGTCGCATTGATTGGGTAAGTGTAAGTAAGTTTTCTTAGTAAAGTATTTCACGTAGAACAATATAGGTACATTAATAAGGTGCATTACAAACCTATACATTGTTCGCTTTAACATCCTCGGTCATGTAAATCCGTCCTTTAATTTGTATTCCTCTTATTGGGCACTTTTTATTTATGTCTATCCTGCCGCCCACCGCAAATGCATTTGTACGGAATTGTAATATACGTCGCTGAGAATCGTGCACGTCCAACGGCGTAGGAAACGCGCATCCTTCAATGCAACACCACATCTTGATTTGCCTGTACCGCCTCGCCTTCCCTCCCTCCCTCCCCCCGTCTCGCCGCCGCCCTCAGAGCACTTTCAGCGTTACCCCGACAATCTGCCTCCGATCTCGCGGGGTCAAGAGGATTATTTTATGAATATGCATAGGGCCGCTACTCATACATATACATGCGCGAGTAATTCATAATGGTCCACTCCCCCTCCCGACGTCCGACGCGTCCGCATTAATATCTAGTTTACTCTCGCGTTTCGCCCGGGCGTTTCTCTCCGCGGGGTGGAGCAGGGAGGTGAACGAGGAGGAGGGTGCGCGTTTTAAGTGGCTTGTCGACACTGTATGACAGAAACACGGTTACCGCGGGGCCGGTGTAACGTCGTTTTCGGTGTAACGTCGCTTATGAATAGTTATCGCACGCGAGACGAAGACGGATCAAAAAGCCGACCGCGCGCGTGGATGCATGCGGTCGCATATAGCGCAGCGTCCCTCCCTGCGTGTGTGTGTGTGTGTAACACAGCCGGTAAAATATCACCGTTATTTTATTAGATTGTTGATAGGGTTTCACAATCCCTTCTTTCAGATTGCGTGTTGCGACAGGAAATCACCTTTGTCGAGCAATATCGTTTTTATTATAATGAGTAAAGCACGATAGGTGACAAAATACGGTTTGCCGGAAACGTCACACTGTAATTACGAAATTTGACGGCCAATGTCAACAAATTTATCATATGATTAATCAATCACTTTGTCATTTTGTAATGTAAAAAATTAAGAATATAGTAATAAAATCGTAATGTATACATTAATGTACTTATATTAATTTTTTACTTTATGATTTACAGAGCCTAATTAATTTATATTGCTTCACCTTTGAGATCCTCTTAAATGATATTTTTTCTCTTATAGTTCTCTCTCTTTCTCTCTCCGCAATCTAAGTTTCTAAAAGTACACGTGTTTATAAACGTGTTTATTATTATAATATATGTGAGTAAAACATGCCTACTGTGACTTTATATGGAAACATTATCATACGTAAATATAGCTTATCGTATGGGAAAAGACTCATCGTATACATTAACGTACGATTATAGTACCGATCACTTGCCGGCATAACAGAATTGATTTATTATAATAAATAGAATTTCTAAATTTTTATCTTAGAAACGCGCAATACTTTCGTAACAAATTATTCACAAATGTTGCATATTATCTATTAAATAGCCTCAAGTTGCGTACAACAATGAAAGGATAAAGTATTATTTCCAAGTGTAATATAACGATAGCAATTATTAACTTTGATTAATTTGATGTTCTAGATTATATTCTACGTATAGAAAGGTACCGCTCTATTGCTAAGAAAAGTGATTGTTCCATTTACTTTCTTCTCCTTTCAAATAACATTTTTAACCTTTTTAATAAAGAATATTTTCTTGATAATAATCTTAAAATATACTTATTATAAATTTTAGGAAAACTCATTATTAAGTACTAAAAAAAGAATTTATTTTCTTTTAAGGATATTATAAAATTAATCGAAGAGAAGTGACTTCATATAATAAATAAATCGAACCTGTTTCAATTTAATAATCTTGATTGAAATATTAAACTTTCCAGAATTTTTAGAATGTATTTAAATAAATTTGATATTTGCGATAAACTTATGGTAAATTTTCGGATATGTGAACCTTTGAGGTACTTGAAATAATAATTATCCTTGCTTATATTTTTTTGTATAATATAAACTATTATCCTTACGTGGCTTTCCATTAAATTATAATAACAAAACGAAAAGGATCAATTTTATCAATGTCCATTTTTAGTTTTTGTTTAAAATTACTTTTCTTTCCTAAGTAATAATACAGTTATATAATACGCAGAGGATAAGGGATGGTTTAGTTAACCGCGCGATTACAGTTAATCGAGGGACTAAAGCCTCACACGCACAATTAACTGAGGCGCGAGCTTCTCGGTACTTAGGCAGTCCGACGTTAATTCCAGCGGGCAGCTACACTATCATCGACAAAGTATCCATTTCCCAGTAATATCGTGCCGCCTTCCTGCGGTAGTACAAACCCGTTGTAATCTCTTCCTCTTTCTCTTTCAGACTTGAACGGATTAGCCACGGTGAGTTTTATACCTTTGCCATCCCGTAATTTCGCGGATCCAGAGCTGGTAATCTCGTTTCGGGCCCCGGAAAAATTGACGGACGGTAGCGACAGGCTTTAAGACCTCCGCGTTTAGCCGACGGCGAGAAGGATCCGCGACTTTCCGCACCGCACACGTACGCGCCCCCGTTAAGTATATAATATACACCGTGCGCGAATATGCGAGCGTACATCCGCACCCCGCAAACGAGTTTTCCATCCATCCGCCGCGCCGGGGTAAAATAAATAAATAGCGTTGCGGTTCCCCGCTGCAGCCACCCTGCTCTCTCCTCCCGTGTACCTGCGCGCATACCGGGTGTTCACATCCGTGAAAACAGGCTTCGTAAATATATGCACGTTTTATGCATCAATACCATGCTCCTTCTCTTGCCATATCTGCCCCCCCCCCCCCCCCCTCTTTTCACTCTCCCGCTCACGTGTACGTCCGTTCGGCGCGGTGCAGCGCGGCGTAGTGCAATGTACATCGCGGTGCAGCCGAAGGGTGGAGCGGGGTCATGTATAATTCAAGAAACGTATGTAACTCTTAACGATAATAGAAATCGATAATCAGTAGTTCGATTTCATGCAAATGGCAACGGGAGTTCTTCTTGCCCAGTTTCTTTTTGCTGTGCTTTTGGATGATTTTCTTTTGGAATAGATGCGCCAGCAGTGGTTGTAATATCGATTATCGAGGGTCTTTATCGATATTTTTCATCCATGTTCGCTACATATTTAGCGCTAAATGCGGGTATCGACCAATCGCCCCGTATTTACGTTGCGGCAACACATTTAATAAACGTAGGGAGGGCAATATTTAGCGCCAAACACGCCATCATGTGCGATGTCCCATGCTCATCATCTCTTTCCCTCCCCTCTCAATCAAAGGAGCTAAAAATTAAAAAGGCGTTTCTTGCTGGATGACGCTTTTCAATGTGCCGGTAAAATTAAAAAGATAATTTCAGACTGGTTACACGCAGGAAGACGATAGACGTATCGTGAAAATAAAAGCGATTGAACCGCACGGAGTATCATCGTGATAAAATATATACTGGTAAAATTCAGCGATCAAAATGTAATACAAGTTAACACGGAAAATGTTTTTAATTGTAATAAAATAATTGTAATAAAACTGACATATTAATTGTTTCTAGCTATAAGCAGTTAATAATTCAAATATTTCGATAATATTTATAAGTAAAAACCATAATATATTCCAAGTGAACAGAAAATTATACCCAATAGCTATAATTAATATCCGGATGGTAATACTTTTAATAATCATTCGACTTTATTTAGAATGAAGACTGTTATTGAAATATACATCGTATATTTATATCAATTTTTTACGCAGCAAAAAGTTTCTCTTTATTTTTCCCGAAAACAAGTCAATTAAGATTCGTAATCTCTGCAATCAATTCAATTGAACGCACTCAATGCGCACTAGCTGTATGTTTAAGCCGTACACGAGTTTATGTAATGATGTGTTTAATACAAATATATGGAAACAGGTTAAATAGTGAAATCTTTAATACTACGTTATGACGCTGTTAAGTGAAATATATGTATTTTATAATTTAAAATATTTTACTTTTACACTCAGATTAAATCAGTGTACCATTGACTTTAATATGCATCTGTGTATGCACTAATACGTTCAACCGAATTTACTATTTAAGTGCATCGAATAATATTCCGATGAATCTATAATCAAGAATACAAGACATAAATCAGAAGCTGTCGTGAAATATAAAGAGACCGCATCACATATATATATATATATATATTCCTGCAGAGTTCAAGTATCTTATTAGACAGATAATATCATTCTGAACTACCGTGTAATTATTATAACATATAAAGTATAATAATGTTCTAGGCGACGACGTTTTTCCTATGACATATGTTTAAAAAATTTATAAATTAAATCTGCGATTATCAGTATTGATAACTATTATGCGAATAAACCTCAGACACGTATAATACTCCACGCATTTATTGCATATTATTCACCACGCATTGAGATTATATAAATTTATGCTTGATATATGCTTGGCGTAACGTGTTACATCGAGCACTAACAAAATGCATTTACATTACGCGTAACGTTACATCCGTTATCAGTTTTAATGGCAGCACATCGTATCGTATTTAGCGCAATCGTCTATCGCCTTTTATGGGATCCAAATTACTTAATTATAATTGATACGATGCGAATGTAACGTATTTCGCACTGTTTGTTTCGAGGGATTGTTACCCGCAGCACGGGCTGGTATCGTTTCGTGCGTGCGATCTGCGTAGCCAGACATGCAACTAGCATTTTCACGAGAATTTACAAGGACGAAAAGTGCGGGCATCAGCCGGCCCCGTCGATTGAAAACCGATAACTGTAGCAATATGTTACCGTCACGGTACCGATTGGCATCGACTGCAGTTTCATTCGTTTTAATGTCCTAGACGCCTTGAATATTATTACACTTTATGTGTATTATGATCTATATGGAACTTTTACGTGCATTGAGAGAAGGAATTTGTTAACTTAACAAGTCACCAGTATCTTTAAGAAATAATTTGTAGACAGACAATAAATTATATTGTTTTGATTTGTTGTAATTGACGCTATAGTCTGCTATTCCAACGGATTATCAAAGATAAAAGCAATTTATGTAGAGTCTAATCTATTTTTTCATATTATAGATTTTTATTTGTCAGCAATACACCGATTATTTCGATATTAAATCGTAAATTTAGTGTATTATTTATTACATTAAGAAATAATGACAGATTATTCGCAATAGTAACTAATCGATCCGTTTTTCTACCAAATCATCACCTTTGTTATTCCTCTTTTTGTTCCTATAAAATAAACTCATTTCTCTCAGTGCGATCGATTGCTTAAATTCATTGAATGAATGTATTTAAAAAGAAAATATCAGGTGTCATGTTCCAGAAAATGACACGCTAAAATCACAATATTGGAATAACAAATAGAGAATCCATAAATGAATATAAGCACTTCTGATACATTTTGTATATGAAACTATAATCGCTTCGGCAACTTCATTAGAAATCTCGCGCAAGTAACATTTTTCTCGTTAGTCCTTTAAAAGCCGCCTGTCGCAATTTAAATTCCTTCCTTTATTTCGTCTGGAAAACGAAGAATACGAGGAAGATGAAACTTTGAAACGTCAGCTGGATCACTACGAGCCAGGCCAACCAAGTGCAAAGTTTCATTCTCTTCGCGGAGAAAGAGAGAGAGGAAATAATTTTCAGCGCGTCCTTGAGGAAGGGGGCATTTGTCCTCCCACCCGCCGACGGGCCCTTAATGGGTTTTTAGTCGGGGCCGTAAAACGCATTAAAACTCGTACCGATGACGAAGGAGGAGGTCCCTCCTTGCCAAAAATCAGGCTGTGCATCAAGACTCCCTCCCCAGTAAATTCGCAGCACAGTGGTACTTAACGCTCTTGGCTTGCCTGATGAGGAATCACAAACTTTCTGTGTTAATTGCTGTATTAATTGCTTCCCCGCCAATATATTGCTTTTTTAAATGAAATTTTGATGTGACATAGTATACGCGCATTTACGTATTTAATATAATTCATAGGTACAAGTTTTTAAATTATGCTTGGAAACATAATATGCGTAGGTATGCAAGTCGATCTTGTGTATCTACATATTTTATGATAAACGGTTTAAACAAATGATAGATAAACTGATTAAAAATCGTATATATGAATAAATTTGTAATAGAAAGCAAAAATATTAAGCTTAGTGTCTGGTAGTTTTAGTAAGATTTAATCGCAAAGAGATATTGTGGTATCGAATGAAAAATATTCATTATACTGTCGATTAAACAACATTTCCAGCGTAATTTCAATACTCATAATTCATCGCATAACTAATGGAATGACGTGGAAGATTGCAGACAGTTAATTGCAGACTGCAGTGTGGACAGATAAAGCGACATATAATTATTTATTGATTAAGTTGTCAAACGCGGATCTAACATTGATTAGTAGAACAGACCAATTTTTTTAGTTTTACTACCGATGTAACATGAAAAATATGCCATTTATAAGCTAAGAAAAAAGCTTGGAAAAATACAAAGTCGTAATATAATTGAAAATAAACTAATACGGAAAATGATATAAGTACAGATTTTAAATAAAGAATTATACAATCTAATAGATAATAGTCGAATTATAAATTCAAGACAAGATAAGTTAATGTGCTAGCAATTACTGGCTGCATACGATACAATGTAAAGTTGGTACGAAATGAGAAACACTGGCAGGACCATTGTGGGCGTACCTCGACACATCCTATATACCTATAGACATTATATACTGCTATTCGCTTTTCGTGCTTAGGCGCAGTCCTGCGGCCTCGCCAGTATCCAAAACTGCCGCAGTAAGACGATACTAATTTTCTATTAGGACGTGAATGTGGCAAAAACTGCTGTTATTAGGTGATAAAAATAGAAATATCGACGCCGTTTACCCAAAACAAGCAAGATATACACCTGTCTCGCACTCTATAAATTAAAAAACTCAATAAAAACGATTTTCTTACGCTTAATTATAAAGTAAAATCGCGAGAGAAATGAAAGTTTATCTGCATTAATTTCTTACAAAATTTACACATATTATTATATATTTTACATGTATATTTTTATTTTATTGTTAAGATTTGCTATCTAAGAGAATCTGTGCCTTTTTGCATTTATTCAACTCTTTGATTACACGGATGACGATTTGAATTAGCGCATTTCCAAAAAGGGATGCTTTCGCATTATTAAGATCGTATCTAAGAAAAAAAGTTAATCTAAAAAATTGATACTGCTGAATGCTGCTTATTTCGTAGCGAGTCAACTAAACTACAAAATCTCGACATACTATTGAGTCGTTAACGTTCAATGTTATTCCGAGGTTTATTGGCAGCTCGTAATTAAGCAAGTGTCTGTTAATAGCTCGTTAAACCCATGTCTACGATACGTATCTTTGTGGCATCTTGTTTCACTTGTATTTTCGTCAAGCCGTGATATTTTTAGAGTTGTACAAAAATGAATTTCTTTATACTTAATAGTATAACTCATCAAATATTTAATAGTATATAACTCATAAAATACTTAATAGTATAACTCATCAAAATTAATAAATTATTTTGTTACTGATAAATTATAGGAGTTACATATAAAAAAATGTATAAATGTCTTTTTATCTTGGAATTTTGTCTTTTACCGTTATTTTCATAATAAACCTATATGAATATCAGCAATACAGTACTTGAAATTTTTGTCTACCTTAAAAAAATCTCACTATTTTTCTAATACAATCTCATTGAGAGAGAGAAACAGCTGCGTCGACACTCAATAATCAACTCCTGAGGCTTGCATCCCGTTTTCTAATGAGAGGATCGTCGTAGGGTAAGTAGGTAATCCTTCTTTTGCTGTGAGGGATTTATAGAATTTAATCGGCATGACATATACCGGCAAACAAGACGGCTGCTTTTACTTTGAGCTTGGTAAAAGTTCATATCCGCGACGGAATAAGGAAGTGTGCGAGGTGCCGCAAGTAGAAAAGGAACTCGCGTATGCCCGAAGTACGTAGGCGTGTCGCGAAGTGTTTCGCCTCGCGAGGACCAGAATGGCTTTCACCAACGAAAGAGGAGCACGACGCATCGTTCGTTCCCGCATAATTTCCTGCAATGTTATCAGATCGCCGGTTCTTGTCGTCGTTCATAACACAGAATCCGAATTTCGCGTGTCCGAAAGTTATTTCAATCGCATTCGTTTCGAATGTTTGTATAATTTTTAGTGCAGAATATACGTGAAATTAGATTCGTTTGAAACAATATCTACAAGGTGGCAAAAAACGTTCGACCACAAAGTTTATCACATTGTTTGTATCTTTAAAAAAAGAACAAATTTTTTATAAGTTATATCTTATTAAATAACATTTCAAAATAATAATAATTAATATGGAAAACAGCCATCTTTGATGCTTTAAAACGTTTCGAAAATAAATTTTCTCGGCAGCCAATAGAGCGGTTTTCAGTTCACCAACCGATAAAGATCTTCTGGTGCATAGTCCTTCGATATTTACTAAAATGTAACAAACATTCCAGTTTTTTAAAATAATGTACGTTACTAATTGTAACGTTAGAAATCATTACTGTCGCCGGCGATTATTATAAAATTGGAGAATGTTTTATTTCCTTGAATGAAAATCGGTGTTTTAGGTGGAAACGGTACAAGCTGCACGTAACGCCTGACGTACCGCGACGCTAAATCGATACTCTTCCGTCACTACGGCTATGCTTTATTCAGCAGACTTAACAAAAGATACACCTAGCAGTAAGATAATGCGAGTGTTCTCCTATAGTGACCAAAATAGAGCGTATCCGAGCCGAAGTCATTCCCGACTTGGCGAGACTCGATGATCGGCGACGGTAAGAGCGGAAATAACGTGGACGATAACAAAACTTGTCAGAGCCCCTCATCTTTCGCATAATTTTCTATTACGTTTTACGCTGCGTACCGCAAACGCAGCGTTCGCAGCACTTAGAACTAGAAAATCCTGTTCCAACGTTGTATGATTTAACGGCATTTAGCTCCGCGCTACTTTTTCGACCCTGCATGATTCTCCCTCTTCTCTGCCCTGATTTTTAATTATATAACGTATACGTTCTAATACGCATCAACACATTATTTATCATTCAGCACTACTCAAAACATCCAAGATATATGCTCAGACAATTTTTTTTACAATTCAATCTGTTAATACGTATTATTAGCATTATCATTATTATTATCGCTAACTAACGAGTTTGTTAGAAATATAATTATAATCCACGGTTTATACCGGTTTAGCAGCACGCGATGTAGTGGAAAAGCCGGCGGCGTGAATTACATAAAAGTCGTAGATACAGTATGTGAGTTAGAGCGCGAACGAAAGAGAACGAGAAGAAAATAGATAGGAGAGAAAATGTAGGAGAAACGTGTAAATTGCATCCCAGGTCACCCGATACCGATCTAATACGATCCTGTATAACACCGATTAGAGCACGTACAGGCCGATTGAGCGGCACTGATCCAATCGATTCGCTTATATAAATCAGCGCGTCGTGTTGGTATCCCGACACACATTAGGCCAGCAGTTTGTTTCCTTCACACCGACCGACACATATTTTCGCTGTTTACCTTTGTTCATGCCAATGCAATGCAGTTTCATCGAAGTGAATTATACTCGTATTTTCTTTGATAACTCAATTACATTGTATATATATGTATACAAATATACAATTCGTGTGTGATCGTTATTATCATGATAGCCATACGGAATTCTGAAATAATCAATCATTCTGAAATCAAATACATTAACGTCCTATAATTTGTTTACTAATTAGAGTAATTAGTCTTCCTCTGTTAATACATATGTACAGATAGGACAAGATTATAGATCAAATGTTGCACTATACATATATTACTTAATATATCTTTACTGATATTAAGATGAGACTCTCGTAAAAAATTTAATTAGTGTTTGAGAGTAATGAATTATAATGAAGATTTATTCGCTCATCGATCTAATTTCAATTAATCGTTTATACGAAGTTACGTTATTATTTACAAAGATCAATCTCAATAGCAGTACAGAAAAATATATATTAATTAATAAATATAAGGGTCTTTTGTTTATATTATAATTTTGTCTTATCTATATGTATTACAATAGAATAGCAATAGTAGTGAAATTATATATGATTATACCGTAACTAGAACGCTTTGGTGATTCAACACAATCATCATTCTTAGTCGACATCGTAAAATTTAAAGCAGCATGGAAATCAATGAATGAAACTTTATCTTCTTTACATCGGTCGAGTCAATTAAATATTCAAAAAGATTCGATGCTTCAGAGGGATAGATGAAGAGACAGAGAGAGGGAGAGAGAGAGAGAGAGAGAGTTTGGTGACTGCACGAATGTAGAGCGTACGTTTAAATTATTGCGGGGACCACAATTGCACGTGGTGTAGTCAATGAACGATTATATAGAGTGGGAAGCGAAACGTGTGATTCACGCCACGACACATCTCACAAAACCGATCATCTGCGCTCAGAGAGAGAAAGAGAGAGACAGAGAGAGAGAGGGAGAGATGAAAAACGATTATTATTATCCTATCAATTATGCAAAGTTTCAACACACACACACACACACGTGAAAGATTCTATCTATTTTTATCTCGAGCCTTTAAGAACAAGTGCGTATTTAAAATTACGAGCGTTTCTTAGACGAGGATGAATGACAATATAAAGACGGAGGTATTTATCCCCATACATCCGACGTCGTTAAGAAGAAATTCGATGAGTATTAGATACCGTATTTATTCCGCGTTCCTTCCACACTCTTATATGTATATATACAATATATTGCACTGCGTTCAATCGTGGCTATCGATTATGAGCGTGACGCTCGACAGAGATCGCGCGTATCCGGCCGATTGAGCGGCACTGGCCGAGCGGATTCGCGCGACTATAAATCAGAACGATCGTTCGCAGCGTACGTATCTCTCTTTTCCAGAATGCGGCAGATTTCTTGGCTCGCCGGGTGCGGATAGGCCGCGATCGCGGCAGCGAGAGGTCGGTCATAAATATTCACGCTCGACATGCTGGCGTACACAACATGTGCGAGAGCGGGTCTAAGACACAGGTCGGTATAGAAACCGAACGCGCGCGGAGGATCTTACCTCCTAGTCACTTCTGCGCCTCTATACACGTGTCTTACGCTTGTGGATATACACTTTAAGCTCTCTCGTCTGCGGTCGATATGCGCCACCTCGCCGCTCTCTTTCCTTCTCCTTTACACGACCAACGGAATCATCATGCAATTATTATCGCTATAATAATTGTTTATCGCCCACAATTATTGCCCAAGCGTCTGTTACGCGTTAATTATTGAGTATGCTCTTATTAACGGAGTAGGTGCCATAGGTGTGTTGGATCTTACGGAAAAGAAAGACGGACACGCGATAGAAAAGAAAGATCTGGAGAATGAAGAAGCCAGTGGCCAGGAGGAAATGTCGATAGATTAATCGTTGCGATAGCCAACGGTTTAATTAACCGTCCGAGCGCGATTTATGCTAGGCCGCCGTGGATAGATACGAAAAATTCGCTTTATCGCGATCAACTGATCGTCTAGTCGAACGGACGCCGACGTCGGTCCATGAAAGGCGTTCAAGAAGGTGAATCTATTTGTTCAGTATCACGATGCATCCCATTGCGAATGAAAGCATCATATAGATCGGAAACGATGAATCGATATCTCACACGATAGTCTGAAACGTTATGGATTTATTCAAAAAGTGTTATTAATTTTTCATGTTATTATTCTACTTAGCATATATTACCTTTAAACGGTACTATCTATTAACCGCGCGGTATTATCAATTATCGTAAAATTACTGAAATTGATAAGATCACTTGTCGAGTTGATCAATTTGTCTCATTATATTGATGGGAAAATTAGGAATTAACATTATTATCGGGATATAAATGTCAGAAAAATATGTAATTTTCGTAACAGTTTTAACTTTTAAATTTCAATATTAATTACACATTAAACACATCCTGATTATTGTAATTAATCTCGTAATTACTTTACCAGGAACATTAAATCACCAAAATTACTTCTGTGCATATTTAATGAAGTGTGCATAAGAATGTATGGGAAACAATGTTGTTTCAAAATCAATTTTTTTCGACGCTAAATACCATACATATATAAATATGTGTCAATTGTAGGTCACTTCCATGACTCGTGCGAATTTACATAATATTTTGCATTCGCTGGTCTATCTAGGTAAATATCTTACTATGTTATAAATAATATTCTTAGAACTTTTCCGCTTGTATGCATTTTATACGATGCCGATTCAACACGAGAAGAAACAAGAAAAAGACGAAAAAAAAAAGACTTCCAACGGAACGTTGCTCATTAATTACAACTAAGCCGAGATTAATAGGTAGGACTCGACTAACGCTTACGTAATAAACAACGCATGTGCACTTTGCTGCAACGGATGTACCTACAATAGACGATGTCGCGTTCGTTCATCATTCGCATTTTTCCACGCGCGACCGATGCCACGCGTTATTCATTAGTGACATTACTGTCTCGTGGTTCATTCGTAATGCACATTGCTCTCACTTTCTTGCCTCATTACGCTTGAATTCCGCGTCGCGGATAGAATTGCAAGTGATGCTCGACTTCGCACGTCTAAATAAAAAGTTTTCTAATGTATCTGTATAATAAAATTTTAGTCGTAACGTTAATTACCAATTACAATCGAATCTTAATGTACGATATAAAATCGTTTGAAGCAGTCTCTACTTGCTCGATGTTATTGTACATATAATTTTGTTTTTTTATTACAAATATATGTGATTACATAATATTATTGACATCTTCTTTAAACAAATAAATCTAGAAATATAACCTCTAGTTTAGACAATTAATAATATTATACGATATCAAGTATTGTGCAACGGTATTAATCGTCATCACTTTGGTCACACATTACACGTAGTTAGACTTTGTTGTTGAAATTAACTTTGCATTTAATATTGAGAGATATTAGATAAAACTCTAGAAATCTGCTGTAAATGATACTACTATAAACGAGACGGCTATTTGTCTATTCAGTTGATATCAGATGTTGAAAGACCAGTTAAAATTTATCTTGTGAGCAATAAGGTGTACAACAGACGGCAGATGTTCAAAAGTCGGATATAGCGAGGAAAACCGCGCTTCGGCGTTTTAAAGCGATTGGAAAGGTTTTGCGAATTAAACACGCCTTATCCCATCTCCGCGCCAAGCTGAAACGAGATAAATGATAATCTGCCTTCTGCCGATGCGGCAGCTCAGGAAGTGACGCGCAAATTCACCGTTGCCCGCGTACGTTCGCCTAGAAACCGAATCGTTATGCGTAGCACGCAGTTCGATCTTCTCAGTAGATACGTTCGAGCTCTTCCTATATTAATCTTCGATAATCTAAATTCATCTGCGAAAGAATATTACGTTTGGCATTCTTGATGAAAAAGAGAGAAATCAAATCTACCAACGCTAAAAGATGTAATTTATTGATAACATTTCTAATAATTTCGTTAAATGCCAGATAACTAAATATATGGATTCGCGCGATTGTATAATTCCCAGTCAAATTTCACGATTGAATCGCGGGCGTCGCTAATCAGTCGCTCCTTTCGAACATTTGCGTTCCGAATTACCAATTGGTCAAAGGACTTCCGGTCCTTCCTATCCGATGAGTCGAAAGGGCCGGATGCGCCGTTCGTTCGCGACCTTACGCAACCGCGTGTATTCGCACGCACGTACGCACGCACACGACCGCACGCCTCCGCTCGCGTATCGTTGATTCGGATCGAGGGACGAGAGCCGGCCATAGAAAGACGAGGAAGCCACGGAGGACAGAATGGAGTGCGCGCGTGTCGTAGTGGAAGCGGGGAATCGGGACTTACGTAATTTCTTCTTCTCGGAGTCGGGTCCGGGCGGGCGCGTATATATGCGGGATGCACGCACACGCGCGTATCACGCATAATTCTCTCTCTCTCTCTCTCTCTCTCTTGCGGATCCATTATTTCCTAGAAATCTGACAACTGGTTCATTAACGCGTTCGCCGCTTCAGCGATCTACGCCACAGACCTATTACGCCATTTCGGAACCTGAAGATGATCTTTGTCGGCTCTTATAGGCGCCGTCAGTATTTCGCAGGGGGCCAAATGGACCCGAGCGGAATATTTTCTCTTAAAACTTGAAAGATTCCAGTAATTATTACGATTCCTTCAGCTTTCTGAAAATATTATGACGCTGACATTTACGATAAAATATTTCTTTAATAAATTTTCTTCTAGATTCCTTGATTGGAATTATTCTTTTTCAAAAACTTGATAGAGAAATTTTGAACTTAATTAATTTGACACCACTGTCACCGATGCATATACGCCTTTTGCATAACGCATAATACATATAAACGCGTATAAAAGGAAATCAATTAATCAGAGTCTTTTATCTCATATATGGAAAGGAAGAAAATGAAAGACTTTGGTTGGCTCATTTTCTTATGCATCGTGCGTTATGCAAAACTCCGTACTACTCCTGCCTTTATATTCTATGAATACAGAACGTAATTGATTTAGGGAAAAGCATATTCATATCAACACACAACAGGAACTTTAAACTATTAGTCGTATCAGAATGACGATGCATTAATCAGTCATTGACGTTGCGAGTCATATCACGTATGACTAGCATCCTATGTGATTCTTGAAAGAGCACGTACTAAGTTCTCCTAGCTTTCCATCATTCGATGAATCCGATGATCGCACCGAGATTCCAGTCATTCAGGAATTTATACCGCATACAATACCGCGCCGCATTATTCCGCGTTTTTCATGCCCCGCTTGGGGAGTTATTCTCGTAAGAACCAGAATCCCGCATCTAACGAGTCTCACTTACAATTATTCCAGAACGTACGTGCGTGCGTGTAAAAAGTGATCTACACCATCTTGATCGTGCCTCAATGCATAACGAAGATCTCAAATATATTTTTCCTTTACAAAGAAGTCGCAATAAAACGGCGCGCGTTTATACTTTAGCTGATTATTTCGCTATAAATATTCATTAACAAAAGTATGAATTTTCCTTTTCTTTTTTCATTTGTCACTCGAAACTTAACTACATAAAATTTGCCTAATTTTAGCACAATCAATTTTCGTCGCATAGATGAATAAAAAAAAAAATATCTATCTTTCGAACTTATTAATTTTAATTTATTCATTTAAAATAGAAATCCAAAACGCGTTATTATACGCAGCGTTACTGGCACGCAAAGTACGGAGAGAAATGAAGCCTTCATATGAAAGAAAAAAGGAACACGAGAGAGAGAGAGCGATCGGTAGTCGAGACGGAGATGTAACACACTCTTCCAGAACCACCTGTAGCTACTGTGGTACTCTTTCCACGTGCTCTGTTCATGTTCTCCGGCACCATGACACGCAATGTCGTTAATAATAACGCGCCCGCTCGCACGTTATTAGGTCTGATAACGACGTCTATCTCGGGCCGAACCGGCCTACCAACGTATCGAATAAAACGCAACTACGCTGGCTTAAAGGATCGTTCAACCCCGGCAGGTGGAACTTCAAAATGGCAATTGCTTCATTTCTTAAGATCGATTATACGACCATCATGCATTAATGGCTAATATAAAGGAAGAAATGGGTCATTCGATTTGATATGTCGATATTTTCGAAGCTGCGGGTAGCTAATAGAGCGGACTTTACTGTTATTGATGAGATATCAGCAATCACATGTCTGATGAATAGATAGCGCCCTTATTCTGTTCTATAAATATAACGATATAAATTATAATATTAAGGAATCTGCATTATTTATAAGCATTTCTCACGTAGTTAAGCCTATAAACTAATAGCATTTATCATCACATACAACAAGGCTATTTCTATATTGTTATCATCTAATGGCGATCTCAGCAAGGATCTTAGTTAGTACTGCTATAATATTTTGCAAAACTATTATATCGCGAATCACATGATAAGTTCCGAGAAGCAACAGTGATGTTGCCGAGATGAATCATATATTCGGACTAGAGAGCGCATCATGACGGAGTGCTGTAAGCATGTTTTGTATGAGAGAGAGAAACAATGTAGCAATGGCTGAAATAATTCCTCGAGTTTCCCAACAAAGAATTTGCAGCGACAAGAGGCGGGTAGGGAAGAACGAAGGCCGAAGGAAGACAGGCGTGACTCCGCGTATCCTCCGAGAGTCGCGGCCGAGGGCCGCGGAGGCTGCGAGGAGGAAAATCCATGGAAGACGTAGGTGGCACTGTGATTACGCGAAAAACCTTCTACCTGCGAAGCTAAGATGGACCGACACGCTCGAGGGAGTCTCTGACGCGTCGTATCCGCAACTGCGCTCTTACGCAACGTTTCGTGCGCGAGAGCGGCACCTCTCTTATAGCTTCACGTTATTGTTGCCTGTCGTCTGTGCCAAGTGTCGTCGTCGTCCGTCGTCGTATTCGTCATCGTCATCCAGTCGTCGTACCGGGAACCACGCTTACTCAGCAGTAGATACGTCGTGCGGCGTCGCGAAACGCGATAAATGGATATTATTAATGTCATAGATAACGATATGCACGCGTATGTGTTGTACTCTCGCGGTTGCGAAAAAGATCTCGGAAAAGCGACCTTCAAGTACGTAGTTTAACTGTGACGCAGAAATAATGATGTAAGAACATTGACACGGAAGTGTTATTAGGTATATACATTAGAAAAATAGTACGCGCTACGCAAGCATTTTCGGTAAATTATTTTTTAAAAGAGAACATCGATCTATTCACATGGATTCCGATATCGATTGAAATTATTCTTTGGGAGACACGTTCCGACACACTCTGATAAACGTGAATTAGTCGAGAGCAGACGAATCGGCTGACACGAGTCTTAGAAGAAAGAAGGAAGGGAGAAGCTGCCGGTTCGCCTTATACGAGGCGCGAATCTCGCGGCATGAAATCGCCGCGACGAGAGAAAACCTACGGTGCCTTATAATGGGTCGGGGCCGGGTGGGTTCTCAGGACGAGCCACGGGGAGAAAGAGAGAAAGAGAGAACAGGTGTGTGACGTCAGGTGGGCAGTACTTCAGGGCCGCGCGAATGAGGCCCCACTCGCTACTTTTCACTGAAACAGATCGTCGGTCAAACGGCGCCGCCGCCGCGCACTTCGTCGAGCTGCAACCTCGTACACGATCTCATACCACCACTTCTCACGGCCGCGTTTGCTTTCGGTACCAACAACAATGGAGGGAGGGGGGGGAGGGGTTTAGCAATAAAAAAAACTAAATCATCTCGATGTAAGCGAAGGAACAATGCAGAATTATCTTTCAGTTTCAAACTCCATCTCAAGGGCTTGTGAACAAAAAGATATATTTCGAAAGATATTTACGTCACATTTGCCGACTAAATATATAAATCGAATACGTTAAAACTGATATTAATGCAATTAAAGTATAATATCACTTCGTCACTTTGTAATTGAGGAAGAAAATGTCAACATAAAATATAATTCGAAAGATATTTACGTCGTATCGCCATAACTGCGAATATACAAAAAAATATCTTAAAACTGATATTATTGTAATTAAAATGTCTCTTTTTCATTTTGTAATAAAAAACTTCTTAAGATCAAAAATATAACTTTTAGAGATATTCGGATGAAGCAATCAAGAAATGTGCATATTAATACTTAGCTTATAATTATAATAATAATAATAACGATCGCTTTACTGAATGTTATAGTTTGTAATTAAAATGGAAAATAAACACATATATAGTACATGACCAAAAACATACAACAGATGGACAATATTCGGACAATTAGGTTGTCGATAAGAGATGATTTGATGCCTGACCTGAATAACTAATTGACAAACGCACTATAAAGGTATTTCAGTTTACTGAATGTGAAAATGAATTCACATACATGTATCAAATAAAGTGCAGAGTACTGCTTTGTAATAATACAAGTATATCAGATAAACGCGACAGAGTACATGAGTAGATAATTAGATAAACAAATTATAATTTTAAAATATTTAAAAAGTACAAAGATAAACGTATAACTAGGAACATTGCAAGAGAAGAAAACTTTGCGAATTATGTAGAAGCATAAAACAGGCATTATCAGATTAAGATGTGAAGAGATATAATGAATTACCTTCGTCTTGAAAAGGAGACGGTAAACAATAATATGGAAGATAGAATTGCATTAAAATATTTTACGAGCAAAAAGTATAAAGTATGAAAATGAATTATTTCACTCGAGATCTTGGACAACAGTGTGACACAACCTTAAGGGTAGTACAGGCAGTTCGAGGACGTACATCGAAGAATGCAATCGCCGTGGCATCGCGCAGAGGGACGAGCGGATATGAGTATCATACGGATTGGTGGGAGAAGGACGCGAAGCTGCGCTTGTAAATTATGTATGAGAGTGTACTCACAGGGGATTACATAATGGCTTGTTTACGGTCGAATGTAAACAGCGATCAATGGAACGGCAGCGATCGTCCATCGGCGATAGGAACTCGTTCGCGACTTATGTATAATCCGGATGACTGTGAGTCGCGCCGGAGCAAAATCGAATCGTCGGGTCCACGATCAATGGAAAATGCATCGCTCATGGATCCCTCCTGATGGCTTTATTAATTATTTATGTAGGTTGGTCTCGGGGCTTTGAGCGAACCGCTGAACGTGACACGCGATTGCCACTCTCGACCGCTCGATTATTTTTTCTGTCGATTCCGCTGTCGCTTTTTTTTTTTTCTTTAGACGTAGGTGTGAACTTAACACGTGGCGGTTGCGAGTCGTCGTATGGATTTTCTGAAGGGTCAACTTCCACGTAGTGCAATGTTTCGTTAAGTTACAAGACGCATATTTTTTTAAAGATATACGTTTGTTTCAATTATCCGATTGTTCGGCGAGTCGCGTTTATTAAGTGTTCCATTTATTAGTACTTAATTATACAAATTTTTTGCTTCGAGGTTTATTACTATTATATGTCAATCCTAACTAGATGACGAAAGATGAACTTTGCAGATAAAGAATCCCTCGAGGAATCCTTTGGTAGTCGTAACACTTTCTATACTGCGCTTTGGATACAAGCGAACTTGGCGGCACGCTAGGATTGCAAATTACATGAATTAATACACCCGTTTTTGCAGTGCCGTCTAGTTAGAGTTAATAAGCACTTAACACAAAGAAGCACCCGTACGTGATCATTAATGACGGCTAATGATGCATTATCCTGTCCCAAAAAGGGATGCACGCACTAATAACAATGGATCAAACCGGAAGTCAATAACCCCTCTCGCTTTTCTAACAATATCCATATTATTCAACCCGAATGCATCCGCATTACATCCTCAACATGGCATAGATTTTTCTTTCTAAGTTTTAATTAATTTCACTGATATGTGTAAAGTTTCACTGATAATGTTTCAATTGTTTAAACCTTATTAATAAAAAAAAAAAACAGGTTAATAAATTAACCTTTCTGAATTACATCAGTAGATGCATTGCAAAGTATTGAAATTTTGTGAAAGAGAGACATAAGCGTTTTAACGTACTCAAACACCAAAAAATGCGCATGTTTAAACGATTAGTCGGAGCAAGAAGGAGCCTTTCGCATTCATCTCGTCGGTACCGTAAGACTTGTCACTTCGGTCAATTAATCATTTTCGTCCATTACATATTTACTTACACGAAAAAGCCACACGTTTCGTATCAACGTAGAAAACAGTGTATCAATCTCACGACCGGTAATCAATAAACGGAGCATTTGGAATTTCTTCGTGAAGATCGGCTTTTCTGGTCGCGTGGTAGCTTCATGGATCGCGCGCGATTCCACGTTGCGATGCGATTAAAAGGCGCGCGTTCGCCTTCGGAGCATAAAGAGAAAGGAAGTCGCCAGGTAAAAGCGGTCGATTCCGCGAAGTAGCCGTTCGGACTAACGAACTGTCGAAGAATCGCTCAGAATAATTTCTCGCCTGGCACAGCTGGCACAACCGGCTACCGCGGGCGATTAATCATTACAACGCATTTACACGGAGGTCGCGTGTTGTTTGCAAATATTTCCGTAGTCGCGAGCGCGTAATTTGTATTACGCGTGCGTGAAAGTGGGCCACTTACTTTCAAATTTCAGGAATTTGCCCCGTATTATTTTACTTGCAATTTAAATCAGATTTAAATGTTAAAAGTATAAATATGATATAGTCTTAAAATCAAGCAGTAATACAAACACAAAATTAAACGAACGAGGGTACAATGCGGTTAACAACGCGTAAGTTGTAGTTGAAACTTTTACTAATTTATTGAAAATTCATGATGTCACCGATGTCGATTAAATGGGAAAAATATAAAGAAATATGTAAAGTATAATATGCGCTAGAATTCTAAAAAAAACTTTATGGAATCGACAGGTTCACACAGGCATAGATGAAATTTACTTTACTTTTCTGGTAAATGAGCGCGATCGTCGTATAATTATACTGTAAGATATACATTTTGCTGAGTAAATCTCTCTATAAATTACCATATTTTCAATAGAATTTATATTATCAATGAATATTTTTTAATAACATAACATACACTACTCATAGAGAACAACAAGAAATATTGATAGAAAATAATAATAAAATATATAATATACTTTTTACCTTATATACACCTCCAGTATTTTTATTCTCACAAAAAAGTTTGTCATAAATTTGAAGAAAATAGACAAAATATTTTTACTAGTCTTTTATATAAAATAAATAATATTCTTCCAATATAATTTTTTTCCATGAACGTTTTGACTCTCTTTAGAGTCCTCAGAGCGATTGAATAAAAAATTCCAAAAATTCATCCTCAGAATTCTGCAGTATTTGATTACTGAGAAGGATTCCAAAGAGAATCATAACATTCAATCAATGCAACATAAATTTTCAATAAAAACCAGTAAAAATTTTTACACTATAAGTTGCGCATTTTTAACCATGTTGTATTACTCTCACGTTTGTTATGTTTGTTGTTTTAAAACACGATTGTTCCACTAGATTCGTAGCGCGAATGTCGAGCCTTGATCAGCAGCTCTCTTGTCTTATTAAATCTCAACTCTACGGTACGCTGATTACTTCTCTTAATCTCTCAATCAATATTAATTAAATACATATCTGTGTTCGCGATCGCTTTCATCGTTCAATAATACTGACTCGCGCAATCTAATTATCTGGTAGCAAAAGTAATTATCACGTTTAAATATTATCTTTTCGTAATGACAGCTGTTTTTGGGAACATGAAAACAAGTAAAAGTATCCCTTTTTCTCTGCACTTTGGCAAGGAATCAAGTAAAATAGATACAACACAATCGTGGTTCATTGACCGATCTGTGTACTAAGTGCGTAGACCCGCGTGTTGAATGAAAAAAAAAAAAAAAAAAAACGAGAAACTCGAGCAATTGATCGTCCGTGCAATCTCACCGATTTCCAAGCAATAAAATTGGAGCGCGCGCGCAATCGCCGGACTCTTCCTGCCTCGACCGGACTCTTCGTCATGTCCGCGCAACGATTTCTCAGGTGAATCGTCCGTGTGCTCTCTTCTTCTTCCACCAACCGGCGGTATTCCTACTCGGCCGCGGTACTCCCGGCCCGTCTTTCTTTCTCTCGGCAGTTGCGATGCAAAAATGTAATTAAAGGCGTGCGCGCGCGCAAGCACGAGCGCGCGAGCGCGCACATAATGAAAGTGGATGGCGACCGGCGGCACGGCCGCTGCGAGTGAATGACGCCCGAAGGCCACGGCGCGGTGCAACGTGTGTGCAGTCGCGCGCTGCATGCGCGCACACGAGCGCTTCGCTACACGAGGGAGTTTTCTTCTCACGGAAAGGATAACGTGTGTCGTGATGCGCTGCATTGCGGAGTCTCGTAATTACGAATCGATCGACAAGGTGCACCGTGTGACGTCGCACCGGCCGCGGATTACGATTAGAATAGTGCATTAAATTTTTTTTTATATCAATTACATAACGAAGGGATATTCGTGGAGGATACGCGTTGTTTCCTCGCGCGCAGTAATGAAGATTTTATCAAAACATTTTACTATCAATCCATTATCTTAAGTAGTCAACGAATATGTGCTACACGTACATACACGTTTGAAATTACGAAATGACGATTGTATTACTATTGCCGTTATTTATTTAGCAACAACTTCGCGTGAAACGCAAGAGACTCGAACGATGCCGCGCGCGAGCGGCATGGGGAATCTACATAATGCGCCGCATAATGTGCGCGCTCGGGCGAATGTTTCTTTTTTTTTTTTCCCATGAAAAGTCGGAACGATGATTCGCCATAGAGGCCAAGGAGAAAGAATTGCGTCGAAGCCAGACCTCGTCGATCGCGATCGTACGTCGAAAAATTCCAGGAAACTAACGGAAATCCAAAAGGAAAGGGAACTCGGATGCACGGCGATGCACGAAATTCCGCTCTATGACGAGAAACGCGGTCACGCCTCGTTGAGAAACGAGATTATATCTCTACTTTCCGCGCTGAATCGCGATGGATCATTTACTTCGCGTCGATACCTAGAATTTTCGCGGAAATTATCATAAAAAGGTTCTTGCCTATCAACATCCGCGACTGCGCTGTGATCTATGTATATACATTTATCAACACACATATATACACTGCAGAACATATAATTAATATTTTATAATAAAGTCATCGGGATCAATCTTGATAACTAGTTACGAGATGCAGACTTATCATTAGGATATTTTAGCAAAATAATATTGTACCTGCGTATATGAGCCAGCGGAATTGTAACGTAATTGGAGAATGTCAGGCCGCTTTTCACTATCAGTGCGGAAAACTAATTCGGAGCAGTTAGTTAATCTCGCTGGAGAATCTATTCGGGAAAAACGTAGAAAGTTGCGCTAGATTCTCTTATACCGGTAGAAGCCTCGTTCCTTCGGGAATGGCATTAAGTGGATCGCGACGGAGACGGACGGACACCTGTCGTGTGTGCGTGCGTGCGTGTGTGCGTGTGTGCCTAGCGGAGTGAAAAGATCGACGCGTCATCAGCGCGAGCGCGCGGCCAGCGAAGAGACTCGCGTTAGACTCGCCTCGTTTTCGGAGGTCGGAGAGAGAGGAGAGTGTTGAGCAGCACTAATTGACCTCGGGGGCCCGACTGACCCGGCGCGCGTCCGAGCTGACAGACCGGACCAGCCGACGATTAAACTTCCCGTTAATATTGCCCGCCCGTTCTCAATCTTACTCCTTTCTTCGTCTCCCTATAGCTCTTCTTCCTTCGCTCGCTCTATCATTCTCTCATGTCTAGCTCCATCCCGCCACTCGGCCGTGCCCATTCTACCTCACGTTGCCCTCTCTCCGTCCCCCTTCCACTCGTTTTCTCGCTCTCTCACCTTTTGGATTCACCTATACACCATCAAAATCCGGTATCCTATGAATATTTATGCAGTTTGTAATCTAATACCGCGCACTTGGCAAGGGCGGAAGGAAGATGCATCCGCCCTTCTCGTCACTCCGATTCTCCTTCGATTTCTATACGTATAAGTCATCGTTGTCGTCCCGCACTGATTAGCCAGATACGATACATCGTACGTAATAAATCAATATTCTTCTACTGACGAAAATTCAATAATACCGTCCGCACACTTTTCGTCCGGCACTTCATAATTTCCGATGCGACCGTTGTCGCATTTGTTTCAACAACACACCGCACACATTTAAGATTCTCACGAGAGGGAGTTCATAACCGATTCGCGCGCTATACTTGAAGGGCCGCAAATACTTTCCTAAAAAAAAGAAAGCTCGCCGTTTCTTCCGGTCCCATTTATCCTTTCTCCCTCTCCGTCTTGCGTGGGGACCTCGCGCTACCGTTTCGGGGTCTCGCAACTTCACGGTTCAGTCGACTGGGCGCAGTCGACTTCGAGCGACTCTTGACCGACTCGACAGGAAGTCGACGAGCCTGGTCCCCCGAATGGTTGCAAGGCGTGCGACCGCGTGCACCCGCGCGCTCGTTGCAAGAGACGAGGTGATTTCGTGATGAAAAATTTTCGCCTCGCTTCCGGATCTGCTTGTCAGACCTATCGTCAGGACGAGCAGGCGAGGGGAGGCGCGAGGGCCGCTGTCATTATTTCCCACAGCCGCCGTATGTTTCTACGGTTCCGCTAGGCTAAACCCGACGAAGAAGGGTCGACTAGGGAACTATCCGAGAAGAGGAAGGAAGGATTTCTCGAGGGGTCCCGCGTACAACCTGTCGTGTCTCGGTGTCTTGACAAAACAGCAAAATTACTTTGAGGGTCAACGGCGGCTGCGGTGATGGTGGCGGCGGTGATCGTCACGGTCAGGAATTGTAATATTCTTCTTTATCGATGAGGTCTACGTGATCCTCTCTTACGGAAAGTGGCTTGGTGGGAAGGAAACGGCTGCACGGGACTTTGGTCTCTTCGATCACAACCCTTTCGAATGCGTCGTAAGAAGGTTGGGTCGCATAGATTTACGTACGTACATACATATATATATATATATATATGTTCGTCAAGGAGAGTCGACGCATAGTATGCAGGTGAGGGCAGGTATGAAAGTGAAGTTGGGCTATCGAGCTGTACGTAGGCCGGCACGCCGGCGGCATCCTGCCTTTGTGAGAGCGTTCCTCTCCTCTCTTTGCATCGCTATGTCTCTTTTTTTTTTTTTGCTCCTGACGTTGCCCCTCGTGTTACATACTAGCGATTTCATCGCAAATGAGTGATAATCGCTCGGATCAAATAAGAATTGCAGACATGTACAAAGTATTTAACCGATGGAGATAGCCCGTATGAATAATGGTCATATATACTCGAAAGATACAGCGTATAAATTAGATATATATAATATCACTTTTCAAGTAATTCTCTTTAAAAAAAAAATTTCGTATTATCTACATCGTATTTTATATCACATAATTTTTCGTTATGACTAATGTTTTTCTCTTTACGTAATTCAAATCTGTACAGAAATTCGAAAAGCTTGCGTCAATCGCGTGCATATGCCGCACTACCAATCGTAGAGGATCGGCACGCGGTCTATCTAAGTCTGGTATAGTTGGTGTATCGACCTAGTGTGGCACGGGTTAATAATAACAAAAGAATCTGAGGCCTCGTTTCGCCGCCGCACGCCACGCTGGTGCGCAAGGGTTGCAATGAAAGAAAGTTCTAATCGTTAACCGCGCGGATATCGATCCTCGTCATCGCCGGCGAAAGCTGAACAGTCGACCAACATCGCGTCTATACCCACATTCCCTGAGAAGATTCGTTAAAACTTGACACGAGTCCACTTTAGGTTTTACAAAGAGTTGCAAACGAGAACAAAAAGCTACTATGTATATACATCAGCTTGAAATTTCCGCAGACACGATTTAACTCCGCGACCATTCGGTATAGACCGATTAATTTTTGAGTCCGATTGTTTAACCAGACTAAACTCTGATCTCTTTAAAAGTACTTAACATTTTTCCGGAGATATATAGGTATATAATAATACGTACGAAGAAGGTACGCACTCGAGATTCGTGAAGGTAAGAAAGTTATATGTCTACGACGGCGGCTATAAATGGCTATACAAAGAGCGTAGGTTCGCGAAAGAAACGTTTGTTGGAAAAGTTATACGCAAAGCTATAGCAGCAAAAGTTGTATTACTCAAGGTACGAATAACGTACGGCAGGAAGTGCAGGTGGTCAGTGTAAAATTCACGTTCGGGGTGCAATATAAATTAGGGATATTTTTATCATCCCGGATATTTTCTAGAGTAATGCGTTCCGAACGCCGACGTAGCCAAGGTAAAGCAAATTGCATCGGTCAAAGACATACGCCATACTGTCTGACGTCATTTACTGCCTGGCATATTACGTGAGCATGACGATATAAACGAAATGACACTCTAGCGATGCTATTTGATTGTATTTCTATATTTGTAGTAGCCGCTGTCTATGGGCCATAGAATTATAAAACGTAATCTATGAACATATGTGTATAATAATATATATAATAATGTATAAAGCGCGATTGGAAAGCGCGATGTTGCCGTTTATACGCGCTCTAACTTTTTGCTGATAATGGCGATAATCGGAAGAAAGCGTAAGAGAAGAAAAATGGACCACCCAGCGAGATGTTACATATCGATCGAGTCATATCGTTAATCTTTTTCCTTCGTCTGTCCAATGTCCCGCGAAAGTGCCGCTGAATTATGTCAAATTAAATGTTCTCCTCGGTGAGATGTTTTTGCACGCGACCATTACCAGCCCCGTGTCGTAACGGCGATATTAACGATCCGTGAAACCGACGCTGCTTTGGTTGAACTCGATATCTAAAACGCGGACACCGTTCTGCGATTTTTCCGATCTATGCTACACCTGGCACATGATCGATATCGGACTGCCTCGAAACATGATTGGTGGAAAAATATATGTCTTCATATACGAAGAGAATGATATTCTTCCAAATATTATATTAATAAAAGTAAACAATTGTAAGATTTATTATCATTGGTGTCAAATTGCAATATTATGTACGTAACATTTAAGTTGCTATTTATAAAAAAAAAAAAGTTTAAACTCTCGATGTGCCGTTACAAAAGAATTTATTGCATTTGGTTATATATAGCTTTAAAAATTCGTCAATATAGTATATAGATCGGAATAAAAAATCCGCTGCAAGCGCCGATAATTATTGTCGTGTCGTAATTCGTAATATTTGGACTACCGCGTTCTGGGTACAATTTGGTGCTACACGTCCCCCGTCGTCGTGATAATTGCGCATACCTCCTAAAAAGGTAACACGATAGTACCTGCCGCGGACCAATTTACAAAGAGGATCGATCGACAAAGGGCATATCTGATAGGCTCCGTAGGATCTCGCGCTGAATGGGATCGCGGTCGGTTCGTGGTGTGGTTTACGCGCGTTCCCAAACGCGAATGGTATGATACCGGAATGTAAGGGTATAGACCTTTAAGCCCGACTCACAGTATTGTTCACGCGCTTTTAATAATACAACGAAAAAGGAAAAACATAAGTTAAACAGAATTTTTTAAAAATTTCTTACGTATTTTCCATAGATTGACTTCTTTTTTTAACTAAACGAATCTTTATGCCGAATATAGCAATTTCTTATACACGTTTTTAATTATAAAAGTTTCACGTGATAATTTAAACATGAAAAACTAAATTTGGTATAAAAATTATTTATCACATGCGACACAAAATTGATCATTTTCAGTACTTCTTGCATACATATGTCAATTTTTATGTAACGGTCTTTAATTCGTGAAAAATTTTACAATAAAAGGAATAACGTACGAATGAGAAATTACAAGCACGAACTCGAGAGATTCTCATCGAAAAAAAGGAAATTTAATTAATTTGGCATTATTGTTTTATGCCCTACAAGGGCTCTTTTAGCCTGTGTGAGGCCGGCTTAACGTGAGGCCCTGATCCCTACGGTTTTGGAGGAAGAATACAAAACGCAAAGGGCTCCAAGCAAAGACGAGACGGTGGGCGGGGCGCCTCTCGGGCTCCAAGGCGATCCACTCCGACCTCCACCTTCTTCTTACTTAGAGATATAGTAGGCGCGCGCGCATCAACGTGTTACATCTTTCATGAAACAGCAAATGAGAGTTAGAGATTACATAAATAAAAAAGAAAAACGCGCGCCACGGCGCGCGATGCGTGTGTGCGGGGGCCTCGGGAACTATACGTGCTTGGTAGGTACACACACTCAACTCGCGGCAGCTGGTTGATAGCATCGGCAAACTGTGAGCGTGGCTGATTTTGACGTGGCATTAAAATCCTTTCTTTCTGCCGCGTCCGAGGTTATAATCACGATGCAACTATGTACGATGAAGTGACACGCGGTGTTCCACCCGCGCGATGTTCTATTCCATAGTTGTAACCGGAGCCAGCGCGATATCGGTCGTCGCCTCGGGGCAATCGTGCGCAGCAATGATTGACGATTATACTATCTGACGAGACGCGGAAAGATCGTACTGTACGTACGTTAGATAATATATTAGATTTAAACAAACTTTAGAATCCAGTGGCAACCTATTTAGACCTACATGCGAGCTCAAAAGTATATATCTAATGCACGAGGTACATATAATTAACGATCTATCAATATACCAGTACTTTTGCTGGCCTTCGTTCCATTTACCTTCCGAAAACTTATTGTATCACGGCGGCGTATGCTTGCTCAAGATCCCACGCGCAATAAATGTGAGCGATAACAAATGGCTCGCGTAAGCGTGCGAAGCGATGAATTCCGTCGAAGTCTTTGAAAACGGCCGACCGCGCAGATCTGGAAGGCAATGGGTAGAAGAAGACGTCGACGATCGATCGGCAATGCCGATTGAGACATCCTTGAGGGAGTACCCGCGGCAGCCCCTTTCTTTTTATTCTCCCGCAGCTTTGTGTGCAGAAACGGATTGACGTACGATGTGTCAGCGGTGACAACTGGCGCAAGCGCAGTCCGAATACGAAATGAACCATCGGCCTTCCATTCGACTTTTATAGCAAGCTAACCCTCGCCCCCATCGTCCTCATCTGACCCGACCGTCGCCTAAAGCGACGAAATCCTCGAGTCTTCCACGAAAAGGTGGATCGCGACATCACAAGGACTCAACAACTTGTCTCGTAAAATAGTCTTATCATCGCACCGAGAACTGACAGGCAATTAGCTGATACATCTATTACACCGCGACAAAATATTTTAGACAATATATCTGACATGGTGTGACAGAAGAGGTCTTGCACAGTTCATCTGTTTTCTTTTTTCTTCCAACAACGTGGAAAGAAAAAGAGGAAAGTTGAATCGTGCGAGAAGTTCAGCTAAAAAGAACAGTTCTATCGATCGAAGTTAAGCGCGACGTAATTCCATTGTTGTTTATACCTCGGCGGAATGCAATGAACAGAATTATCCTTCTCATATACTCATCTCGTTACCGTTGACATAGACAACACCAACAAGACAAGTACATGAAAGGGTCAACGAGTTGTCTCGCCGGAGTGCTGACATGGGCATGCTCATCGTTATTGAGAAACTTTGCACTTGTAAACGATAACTAAGAGAGAGATTCAAGTAGAAATTATACATCTACAGATATTTCCTAAATAAAAACAAAAATAGATATTTATGATACACAGTGCGCTAATTAATCAAAACAGACTATCGTCATCTCTGGCGAATAAATTATTTCGAAATTAATATACTAAAGCGAGTGAAAACGTTCGCTTACTTTGTGCTGTTATAGAAAATACCATAGAAGCAAAATAAATACTGCTAGAAATGTCTGAAAATCCTGATTCAAGCACAATAAGTGCTGAGCAAATCCCGCGAGTAGCAAGAACGTCAACCTACGTATTCTTGTTGCATCTTCGTTCTTCGGAGAATGCGAAAAATGTAGAAAGGGAGCGAGAGAGAAAGATCGATGAGATACTCTCTCTGTTTTCACAATCGGACCGCATCGTCTCTACCTGGGGACCATTGCATGTATCTGAGAGTTCTCTTCTTTTCCTGAGTACTGTCTCCTTGGATTTCTTCTCCTTTGCACGTCGTTTTACGGTGAACGTTTTTGGTACCTTTCCTTTCGGCTTGCCTTCATTCCTTCTTCCAGGAGGTCGAGGTCGGCAAGATTAACCGCGCAAATTCGAAGAGTCTAACCATGTGATTTTTATTTGATTGCACACATTTTACACACACACAAAAAAAAAAGAGAGCACCGTGTCGTCGATACAAGTGATTGATGTGGCTGATCGAGCCATCAAGGCCGCACCTCGCCTCGCGGAAATTCTCATGGTTGAATTCAACGTCACGCGGAAAAATTGCGTAATCCATCCTCTAGCATTCACAATGAAGAGTCGCAAAAAACGTTACACGTGTAACAATCGAACAAATAAATCGTTAAATGTTATGAAAATTACCTTATCCTAATTCGAAAATCTGATAATAATCTGCACGACAAATGCAGGAAGTTGAATTGAATAAAATAAAAAGTGAGACATTCGACAATAAGATGTGTGCATGAAACACACGGATACAAATGTTATGCAGAATCTTCGAGACATGAAAGGCTAGGCGAACACACCTTCGGAGGTCCGCGTTTCCTCACGAAGGCTGGACAAGGTTGTAAAACGTTGCCCAAGCCCGGAGCAATGCCGCAACTATGCCGTACATAAGGCCTCGCGGCAATGGAGAGAAGAGGGAAGATACCGAAGAGAGCGCGAGAAGGTTTGTCCGGAGAAGGCAAAAGAAGATCGCCCGCGCTTCGAAGGGAACGAAGAGAGACAGCGGAGCAACGGGAAGGGATCGTCAACGGGCACGAAGGGAGCCGCCATGAAACAAACGAATACCGAAAGGGCCGGCCGTGGCTGTCGCGGTGCGCGAGCCGCAGTGGAGGGAAGAAGGTAGAGAAAGACGACGGTAAGAAAGCCGAGAGAGCAAAAGCACGGGGACGCCGCCACTTCAAACGGCCCGCGCATGCGTCCTCCCCCCCCCCCC
>NW_017275402.1:858472-897146 GCF_001594065.2 Cyphomyrmex costatus
GGGGGGGGGGAGGGGGTTGCACCCGGGACGACTACTCCGGATTCCTATAATTGTTCATTTTTGCAAATTCCACGGTTTTTGCCCGCCACCACGCAAAGTTCGGTAACCTCTGACGGAACCTCTCAGTAGTGTCCCTTAGGATGCCCCGAGAGTATGTTACCGTCTATAACGTGGGTGAGAGACATGGGAAGAAGGGGGCTCGCTCCCTTGACGTTTCGCACAAACGTGATCATAAATGACTGCAATTTTCTTTGTCTAAAAATTCTACATTGAGTGATTTAGAATGACGACTATATATCGTCGTATTACTTTTCAAGGTATAATCCGATAACTAAGTATAAAGTAGAATGAATATGTCAATAAATCAATATATTTGCGTGGTTTATTCGCGTGATAAGAAAATTATATGCATCATACACGGTCATTTCGTTTTTCAAAGTGTATTCAAAGCGTTCGAACCATAATTTCTGATTATAAAGACGCTATTGCCTTTAAATGGGCTTCTCTTCTTCTTGTGAGAATACTACAAGTAAATCGAAGCGTTCGAAAATAAGTGTGTTGTCAAAGACGAAAGAAGTTTCGTCTGAGGAGAAAGATTGCTGCACGCGTGCACTTTGTTCCCATGTCTCGCGGATCAGAAATGGGTCGGTTTCGTGCGAAATGCATAATTCGATCGTTGCACCGTCGTTAGGGCTTCTTCGTAATGTTCCCACCGATTCCGACACGAAGCTTCTTTTTCTTGCGCCTCTTTCATCCTCCTCCGACACTCGTACCTTCTCTTGCGGGCCTTTCCACGAAGTCGTAGAAGCGAGGTGATATTCGTTCGATATATACCCGGGCCAGACGCTCGCGTGCAAAGCGCGAGAGAGTTTCGAACTGGGACGCCTCGTTATCCGCTCGCGGGATACCGACGGTTCCTCGCGCGACGAGGAGAGTCCCTCCGGTTCGTAACCGGCTACGCGGAATCCGCATCGCGGGTATAAAGTAGCCTGAAACGCGACGGACGCCTCGTGACGCGTCAATCGCGACGGTTGTTTACGGGGAGGAAGAGAGAAATCCTGGCAAATTATAGTTTTCGTATCACGAGAACGACTCTCTCTCCGCACGCTTTGGGTTTCCGCTTGGAAAGAGCGAGCGAGTGGTCACACTGTCGTGCTGGTGGGTCTCGACAGGCCCCAGCTTGTCGCAGTATTTAAAGCATATAGCTAAAGCAAACAGAAAATCTCTACGACATTGTAGCGGTCGGTCGAAAGGTTGTAATTATCACAAAGCCGATTTATTGCGTCGTGATGTTTAACCGCGTGGCGTTTCTCTCCCTCGGAGATCGCTCGCTCGCGACGAAGCTACCTAAGAGAAAAGATACGGGATAATAAACTAGTCACGGGGCTGCGCGCGGAGAGTTCAAAGTTGAATGTAATTACCATAGTTGTATTTACTCATAGGTGAGTTTGACTGAAATGTTTATGCTGAAATGTGGTTTTACGTACACACGTTGTTGAAAGCGCATTGAAGACCAGTTCTTTAGAGAGGGAATCCTTTTGCACAACCAAGAGATTAATTTATTTATCTACACTAGTAGTAAATTAGATAGAAAGTTTCAGAAAAATCCGTATATGGATACCTATATGGCGTCTCGTTAGGATAGGTACTATATAATATTTCTCGCAACACACGGCGAAGAACGCACGTTGGCCGCGAGGGCTCGCAAATAAAAATCCATAAAAGTAGAGGTAAAAATTAAAGATCGTCACGACAAGGTACTGTCGGATGAGACGACCGCGCGTCTTCCCTCCCGCTGCCCACCCTCTCGACACCCCATCTTCTCCACGGCCATGCACGACTGGTACGAGAGGGTTCGGATTTACCGGCGAAATGTTGGATTTATTAGATCGAGATACGCGTGGGCGTGACCCGCCGCATCCCCCGTTCTCTGCTCCCCGCTGATCCACCAACGTCGACCTTACCGTTAGGTTACGTACGTGCGTAGGGGCCCTTCCACCACCTAAATCTAAACCTCGAAAGCTAGACGAGAAAGAGAGAGAGAGAGAGGAACTCTGCATGGCGCACGCACACGCGTAAAGTATCAAAAGGTAGATCGCACAGGCGTAGACGCCACGTCCTGACGAAGCTCTCCCCGCGCCCCTCGTCATTCTTGGAATCGAGGGACGCGGGTATCGTGAATTCGATCGTCGGCGCCGAATGATGATTTATTGAACGAAAAAGAAGGAAACAGCAGAAGGAGGAGGAAAAGGGAGGAAAGACTGGGAGAGGGAAACCGAAACACGCGGCGGATCCGCTGCGGGTTCGTTGGCGCGAAGATTCGTGGGAATCGTTGTTGCTCATCCTCGCGATGAGCGCGACGATCAGCGCGCGATTGGAACGATTCGCGGGGACAATCGCGAGTATACTACACCGATAGATCATCGCGTGACGCTTCGCGGGAGACGCGAAATGCGGGGTGGCGGCCAGAAAAAGACACGATGGGGAAACCGCTCGCCGTCTCCCCCGTTGTGGGAACTCACAATCAGGATTGGTTTTTATGGTCGGTAGATCTGTGATTTACTGCAGCCGAGAAAGAAACGTGAACGGAGAAGAAAACGGAAGGAAGGGAGGAGAAGAGAAAGCAAATCCGAGAATCATCTGTGACGATTTGGACGTACTTTACGCCTGATATCGTGAGCATTCGACGTCGGGCGTTACACGAAAGAGAGAGAGAGAGAGAGGGAGAAGGAGTGGTAACGAGACGTGTGCGTGTTTCGGAGCGGAAGCCACGGTCGCTTCCGCTGGAAGCCGTCGTTGGCATGTAGCACAGGTATACCTCGTCCTGGAAAATCGTGCCAACGTCGGAGCCGTCGAACGGAATGGTCGTCGGGGAAGGCCTCGGAATCGCCTCTTGGCGGGTGCGAACGTCAGCGCGACTCGCCGGGTTATTTACAGCTTCTTGGCATGGAGAGGCGAGCGGCGCGGCGCGGCGCGGCGCCGCGCCGCGGCGGAGTCCGGGCGCTGCCAGCGAGGAGGAAGTAACGATGATTTATATCCGCTGCTACCAGTCCTGCTCCCAACCCGCGATAATACCAATCATTATCATCGCTTAATAACAGGCATTACTGCCAACATTGAAATAATGCATGCGTGTACGTGTGTGTGTGTGTGTGTGTGCGTACGCGCGGGCGAGCGAACGAACGTGTGTGCCATGTACTTCACGAGCTGGCCCCGCGAAGGGTGTTGCTCCCTCCCTTATTTCTTCTTTACCACCCACTCTCTGCCTCTCCTCTTCTTTTCTCTCTGCCGCCGCGCGGTATTCAACGACGTTGCCGGCATCATCATCATCCGCGATACGGGCCGCGGCGGCGGCGGCGGCGGCTGCGTCAGCCGTGGCCAAGTCAGGTGCGAGCCAGCGCCGAACGAAGCGCGCAGCGTGCGCCGCCGGTGATCTTCCTGAAAGATCTCTCGACGGGGGGAAGGTCGGGGAAAGAGGGCGGGATACGGCGGGGCAGAGGGTTCTCTACGCCGCGAAGGGATTCCTCGCACGAGGGAGGCAGGAAGGCCGCGGCGCGCTGCCGCCGCTCGAAAACCCCTCGAGCCTGTTTTGCGCGAATTCTTCTACGCTCGACCGTGGTTCTCTTCTCGAGGAACTTGCCGATGCGAGTTCTCTCTTCAAGGACGATCCATCTCCGCTAAGTTATCGCGGAGTAAGTAAAATTATTCCGTCATACTAAAGAGCGCACCTATTCAAAAAAATTCCCCGATAGGTGTAAGATATACAACGAAGAAAATATATAATACGTCTAACTGTATGCGCGCAAAACACTCTAGAATCTTTTCTTTCTCTTTTTCCCTTTTACTTCCTATTTCATTTATTTCATATTAATTATATATTCACACACGACTGATTACTTCTTCACTCGTTAAACCTGTGCTCCGCGTTTTTGCCAACAACTATCGAGCGTTTCACGCATGACGCCGTGACTATCGCGGTTAAATACGTGCGGCGTTAGGTGCCATAACTTCTACGAAACACATGTCATTAAGACGCACAACGATCCGTTACACGTATCTCTGCACGACTTCGTGGAAGGAAGCCCATGTTGTAGAAAGCAATGGGTAGTAATAAAGAACACGAATCCTTCGGAGACGCGCGAATCGTGTCGAAGAAATCACAATCTGCGAGAAACCCTTTTGACCCTTTTTTCTTTTTCTTCCCATGCAGGTCGTTTCGCTCCGCGTTCGAGTTCACGTTTAACGGAATCGCGCGACTCACCGCGTTGTTTCTGCAAACATCGAACTGTGTAATTATTGGCATTCGAAGCGCCGTGGGAGGTATCGCGATGCACGCCATCGTCCCACGAACGTGAGTACATACACGAGTCAGTGCGTGAAAATAATTATTAGCCTCCGTTTGCACGGCAAGAGAGAAACGTCACGACGAGGCAGAGTCGAGATGAGACGTCGCGGACGGAGAAAAAAGGGACGTGTTTCCGGTACTCCGCTCGGTTTCTTTTCCTTTCTCCGCCGCGGATAATATCCCACTGTCATATGGAGTTTTCACCAGGTAAAATAACATTCCTGTGTCTATCTTATCGAAAATCACTCTTGGATTTGGAACGAAAAATATCATAAAGTAAGGTACAATTTCGAATGTGGTACAGTTTTGAAGAAAATAAAACTTGACTTCAATTTTCGAAATTCAAGTTTGATTTGTTTCTGTGTTCGGCACCCTTCTTCGATAACCTTCCACACAATGAGATTAGAATTATCAAATTTGAACCATAAATTGGATTATTTTATAATTTGTTATATTATACGTATAGAATTATGTTTAAAATTTATTATCTTATTCTATATAGTAAAATATATATACATATATGGAAAGAACGTTTTGCTGAAGTATTAAAAGATTTAGTTAGATATAGATCTGAAAATAATTTTGTTAAATCATCAAAATAATATGTAGGATACTTAAATTATTATTAGAATGTCAAAATTTGTTGTAGCAGTGCTCATCATGCTTGAATTTTCTACATAATTATTTTGATGGTAGAACAAAGTTATTTTCAGATCTATATCTACCTAAATTTTTAGATACTTTACATCGAAGAAAATACTGAATTTTAATAAATTTCTGTTTAAATAATTCTAATGTGAGCAAACGTTTACTGAATGTAAACATATATATTTATTTGATACAAAAAAAAAACCGAAAATTTAATTTAAATATCATTTTTTCATTAAATAAATATTTATTTATTGTAAGTAACCGTTTCCTTAGCGCCATTCAAAGAAATATGTATTAAGAATGTGTAAACATTTTTTAATATATCAAAATTGCTCTTTCCGTTTATATAGTATTTTGCGGATAATATTAAATTGTATTTATTTCTGATCGCGAAGAGCTTAGCTTGCATATTTGTGTAACTCTTAAATATCAATTTCGTAATGTTTCTCATGATTGCCAGCAACAAGTGAATCGCGCGCGGGCGAAAGAGGCCCCAGCATTGCAATCGCGATCATCGCGCGTTGACAGGTTGACACAGCCTTCCGTTGAACATACCCAAGTCGTGACTTGCCTCTCCATTGTCTCCGGTAGATTAGAAAAAAAAAAAAAATCAATAAATCCTGTCGCATCGCCTACCATGGGAAGACAAGAATGGTAGAAAATGACAAAAAGTTACAAAAACTTGCTGCCGGGCGGGCGAAGGTATGCCTACAGTTCCGCACTTAATGTAAATTACTGGACGTAATCCAAGGATAATTTCTTTGCGACGCACGTGTTGCCGTTGATGTAATCGTGATTCGATACGGCTTTAGCGGATTCTTGCTGTTCACGCCGCATTTGACGCTATTAATTATTATCATATAAGAAATCAGCCTGATATCACGCGTTGCGTTTGCGTCACGTGTGAATGACACGCGCGAAACGTCGGGGGATTTCGTACAAACTTGGAAAAAACTGGCAATACTGGATTGTGCTCTGATATCGATCTAAAAAAAAAAAATAGCTATACATTTTCCCTGTAGACCGCGTATGAGTAATGCCGAAGCGTGAAAAAAAAATCGCAGTACGGTAGCGAGCGAGCGAGTCGTTGTCCTAGGTTGAATGCTACTTTGAAAGGGAAGTTTCTCGGTACGCCGCCACCGCGCAAGAAATTAATGCGCACTTTCCGAGAAAACAGGTCAGTCAAACAGGTCGATAAACAATTTTTTATCATCAATGTGAATCAGAATTCGACGGATTTCTTCTTTCCATATGTATAATTCAGTGGATTTATGAAAATTTAAATCTATGAATTTTATATAAATTTTATTACCCATATATACGTGGGAAATTGAAACGAGTTTTTACTGGACATGTGATGTGGTATCATTTCTTGTTATAATTTAAAAAAAAAAAAACAACCTTACATTTCGTCAGATATACGACTAATGATAGAAGAAAGTACACGACATACAGGCAAGTGGTAGAACTCGATATACTAACTGCGACGTTTCTATTAAACAACGGAAACGTCAATCGTGTTATAAGCTTCATCGGATATGGGGGAAAGTTCGACCGGTTGCTATCGGCGAAACAGTCAGCGATCTTAAACTGCAAGGCAGAAAATCGCCGAGAGAACTCAATTTTTTTTTATCATATATCTATAAAAATTATCTATCGCGAATATATACGTTTGTAAAAAGTACATGTAAGTGGCAAGTCCGTTTGGCGTCGCACGCGAAAGACGCACACATATATATATATATATACGCGCTTGGAGACTCGCAAAGAAATCCGTTAAAATCGTGACACGTACACGTAAATGCGCGAACACGCGTACACGCGAGTCGTCGGAATAATAAGTTGTACCGCATCGAGGATCGCGTGCGCCGCGAAACTTTCCTATTTGTAGCCGGGTGGACGGCGATCGACAGATACAAGCCGATAGCGATATGTCGGTCGAACTTCTATTAGTTCTATTGCACATATTGATAATGGAGGGCGCGGGGGTGGCCTGACATGGGCCAGCGTGCGAACATGAGTGTGCGTGCGCGACGCACGGCTGAAGTTGATCGCGCGCGATGGACACATCCCTATCTTGACACGCACGGACCGACCGATGAGATAATATCGCGATAAGCGGGATCAATGCTGGTTAGTCGGCTAGAGTGCGAGAAGATCGAAAGGGTGAACGAAAGAGAAGGAAAGAGAGAGAGAGAGAGAGAGAGAGAGAGACAAAGAAAGAGAGAAATTATACATATAAAAAAGGAAATTTGTTATTCTAGGCCAAGGCCTGTATGTGGAATAATAATAATAAGTTAGAATAAGTACAACAAATGGCGAATAAATATATGGTATATAAAAAGTACAAGCAACTGACAAATCTAAAATTAAATATAAATGATCTCACAAAATTAGAGCATACTTTCTCTCCCATTATATATATAGGTAATCTAGAGATCTAACGAGATCTAACAAGTGGAGTGATGGTTCTGTAGTATTGGAAGGTGTTTCTTCAGTCTATAAAATTAGAGAAATTAATAAACGATGAATTTAAAAATAATGAAATGATGAATTCTCTATTTATTTACTTGTCACTATTTGTATATATATTCATTTCATTCTCCCTAGTAATTTTACAGATGCGGAGAAGGCGGCGCAAACTGAAAAGTATTTTAATTAACTTCACCGAAAGCAGCAGGTTTTCACAGGTTGGACTTCACGTCGCGTCAAACACGCAGCTAGACCTTCCGCCGAACTTCGTAAATCTCGATTAAAAAGTTTACACGATGATGTGAAGTACGTTATGTTTCGCCGGATTTCTCCAAGTTCCGAAAAGCCATTAAATAACGAAGTTGTTCTCCGCTTTTATCGATTCTTCCCGGCGAGCTTAAATTCCCAGGCGTCTCGAATGATTTCACGTATGTTATAATATATGCGAGCTGTCGACACTTTCCTTATTAAAACGGTTAATTTAATTAGGAGGCTAATTAATTTATAGCTATATGTACGTGAGTTACAACCCCATTTTTCGACGACGTGACGATCATTTCGGCAACGAAGCTAAGTTTTCATTCAACGGTTTGCATCGAATAGACGAAATCTTAATTATTACCTTGTTCACATTATTCCTTAATCAGAAATTGATTTTACCATTTCTCGTTTTTGTTCTAAGCGCGAAAGGATATACAGCAGAGTATTGATAAAATCCATTCTAAATAATTACATTGTTTTGTCCTCAGCGCGAAGTTTATTTGTGTGTGTTCATTTTAAATCCTTTATATTTATAAATTTATTTAAAAACTATTCTCAAGTTTACATGATTTTAATTATAAAGCATCAGTCTACATTTTTTATTTTGTATAATTATAATAAAAAATATAATAGAGTCATTTAATGTTAATTTTAGAATGTGAGATTACGTCTGACAAATTGAATAGCGTGTAAGGCAGTTAGCTTAATAAATTCCAATAATTAACTCATCCACGTTTAGCTGGGTAAACAAAAATCTGGGAAAGGAACGAAGTTTAAAATGTGTGTCGAGATACAGATCAGCATCGCCTCTCCTATTTTAGCATTACATAATAAATTGCTCGAGCATCTCGTATATATCCGACACATTTATTCAATAAATAACACTTTCATAAATTCAACGATTTATTGCTGGGCCGGCGGTGACCCCAGTGATCCGATACACCATACCCATGATTAATTATCCGATTCATTGTTCCCCGGCGAGAAACTATGTCCGTTATCTAACACATCTGGTCTGATAACGGAACGAAAGCCTTATACGGACTGCCGGCGTGTGTGTTCGTTTTATGTGTGTATACGGCGTGCGCAGTGATAGGCAGATAAATGGACGCTGATAAATGCGCGGGAAAGGTGGACGAGGGAAAGGTGGAGATATATATACAGAACGGAGACACACGCCCGGTTATCGGCGGATCGACGTCTGCCACGAAGACGAGGACGCATTTCGCAAGTCGGCGGCGGTAGCCGGAAAAAGGGAGAAAAACCGCGTAATGATTTTATAGTCGGGAGAGAGAAAGATACACGGAGGACTGGTCAAGAGAGTGGATTATAGGATCTTAAGAACGTGATCTGGGCTAATCCGCTTCTCTCTTTCGCTCTCCTGGAACGGATACGATCAAGGTTCTCCGAACCCAACGTCATTTCATGCATCTCGCATATGCACGTGGTTTGCGCTGCAGCGTGTTTAGCAATCTTTTACATGAAGGATTGGAAATCGGTTGACATAAAGTAATTTTGCAAAGCGGTAACTTTAACTCCATTTCGGATTACGAAAACTAAAGAGTCGAGTCACAACTATATGAGTTTATACTTATACGCTGGAAAAAAACGATGTTGTATCAACTGCATTATTTTAATTGAAAATAATAATCTCGCCAATATAACAATACTAATGAAACAAATAAAATTTTATTAAACAAGGAATTTCTTACGACTTCAGTGAATACACAACTAATAAAGAATAAACGCATTTAATAATCAAGTTGGAGTGCTTAAATAATTCAATGTGAATTTATATATCACCCCTTTGTAGTTATTTAAATTCATTAAATAAGAGTTTATTGAAAACAAAAGCATGACGTATTTGTTTCGTTAATAGTGTTACGAATTAATAAAATTATTTTCAATTAAAATAATGTCATTTTAATATAACACTTTTCCAGTATAATATCCTTAAAGCTTAATTTTTTTTCCTATATTTTTTAAAATGTGTCATTTAGAACATATAGTTTAATATTAATATACAATATATTCGTATTTAATGTCTGTAAAATTATGCTGTAATTACATGAAATAAGGACACAATATTCGATATTCAACATTTCTTTCTTCGGTAAATGACATTAATCGAGATTATGTAAAATATCAACAATATCACAGTAAATCTGACTCGTAGATCGATCTGAAAATCTAGTTTGCAGGCTTTTATAATTCTGCATACCTTTTTTTTACGGCGACCACAATTTATCGATACTTTTTCTTCTTCTCTGTATAAATTCTTGCGAGAGGATCTCAATAGTGAGACAACGACGAACGGTAGTAGCCACGCGCGGTGTACATTACTTATGTCCGCGAGTGCATCCATGCATGAATAATAGTTACCCGCGCGTACATCTACTGTGCGAGCAGCGTTTTCGACGATGTGTTCGATGCTTTTCCGCGAAGCTGTATCGCGTGCGCAACTACGTGACGCGCGTGCGGTGGTTGAATCTCCGGAGGACCTTGAACACGTTTCGCGGCAGTTTTCCGATGCGTAATTTCTTTTCATTCGGTAATTTAATGACAGAATTTGATCGCGAGACGTCTTTACGAATCCGTCTTCGTATATGATTTTCCGCGTGATTTCTGCATAAGAGCTCCTCTGCAGTACAGTTTCACAGTAAAACTTCGTCCGCAACTTTATAATTTGCAAAGCTGCTTATAAATACGAGAGCTATAATGATTCATACGAATAACATAAAAATTTATTTTTAATACGAATTTTATATATCAAACACAAATAAATTTAGTATTACGGTCGATTATATTTATATGTAGTATAGTGCTAAATCGAGTGCTAAATGTAAGTGAATACGAGTCTTCATCTTCTAAATCGAATCGTCTGTTTTTTTTCCGACGAAATAGTAAAAAGTCTCCCTTTCTATACGTGGACGTTTTCGCATCCTCCCCGCATGACGGACCGGAGTACGGCAAAATTTCGAATTCACTCGGTGTACTCGCGCTTCCCTCCCGCGACTTTCGAATCTCGCTTCGACGTGTTCGCATTCCCGGGGCCAATGAGGAGAGATCGGGCACGTTAGTCGCGGCGAGGAGGAAGAAAAAGGAAGCACCACGCCCAAGGTACGTGGCAAGAACGCAGACGGGCTCACGTGTTGGTGCCCACGTCCCTACGTATACATCCGCACTAGCGTGCCCGTGTACTTCGCGTGTGCAAGTACTCCCTGCTCTACACCTTCCCCTTTCCCGTCCTTCCAGACCCCACCGGCCCCCCTCGGACCCCCTTCGCGTATCACGTGTATACCGGCGGCACGAACGCTACCACGTCCTCAAATTGAGGCCCCGGAGAAAAAGAGATGCGTGGCCTCACCTCGATCCTCACCGCTCTCTCTCCCCTTTTTCCCTACTACTCTTTCTCTCTCTCGCTCATCTGAGGCCGAAGGAAAAGAGGAAGAGGAGGAGGAGGAGAATGGGGAGAGCCGGTGGGGAAATGCGAGGGGAGATCGCCGGCGGGGGACGACGAGGCTGTCGTGGCATAAGGAAGAGAGGGGACGAGGAAAGAGGAGAAGATGGAAGAGACTGAAGGCTAAGGCGCCATGTTGGTGGCGATGACAAGAAAGCCAGTGCGCGACGGTAGCAGGGCCAAGAGTGCAGAGGCAGAGGCGCTTGGTCGAACGCCTTGATTGGACGATTACGGATTATGCACGGTGCCTGCTGAAGAGCTGCACCGATCGCGCGCGGCGAACACATTCTTCGTTGTACATGCAGGCGCGCAGAGAGATGCTGAGTGTTTGACGAAAGGTAGAAGTCATCCTCCCCGTATTTTAGAAAAAAAGAAAAAAAAATTTTACGGCGGTATACCTGACGTGAGCAATTCAATTGTTTTCATCGCCGATTTTTCTACTCGTCCGAAAGAAAAAAAAAATCTAAAATTTCATTTTTCTACGACGTTCTAATATAATTAATGTATCAACGAAGATTGACATTTGCAGAACTTTTTATTTTTTACTTTGTTGCGAATATCGCGATTACATAATTCTTCTCCGACGGAAATTGAATAACGGATTACATTTTGATGAGGATGTAAGAGATAATCTTCTCCCGAGATTTCGTAATTCAATTTTTCCCACTCTCGACCGCGCGGCTACCGCGCTGATTTCGAACGACCGTGTTTAGTAAACAAGCAGACGCCGACTGCTCATCAGGTTGCGTCGCGCTCGATTCACTCGCTCACGGGGGGAGAACAACTCCCGCGGTGCTCCGTCTAATGAAATTATCCGGTCCGGGACCCCCTGCAACGACATCAACCAGCTACGACAGCCAGTTATCCCATGATTACGCGATACGCAGTTACGCGCTGCGCCACGACGATTGTGCACAGTTCTTCGAGGGGTGAGGTACACGCACAAAGAGCAACCGCGAAAATTGCTCCATCTCGTCTCGCATCAGTCAATGAAACGCATAATTTTGTGCGAAGGAACGTGTAATCTCGTCAGCCCGCGCACACAGAGAGTGTAATAATATAGAAAGGAACTAACTTTACGTTGATGCTCGCGATGCTTAATAAACTGCCAATGCGAGTGTCAATCGAAATAAACTCGAATTGTCCGGCGAAATCGTTCTAATTAGCCGCGGCAGCGTCGATAAATCGTCATCTCCCGAGAAATCTATAACGGACAAGTTCGGAGCCAATTAACTTCTCTCCAATTATGTAGCTCGAGCTTCCTAATAAATCGTTAATTGGAAACCGCGCGCGACAGATAATTGGCGAAAAATCTTTCGTCGGCGAGCGCATAAAGCCCCGCCCGCGTGGAAAGCTCGCGCAAAACTCGCACGATCGCCGGGAGAAAATTTATGGCCACCTCGTTAGTCCGGAAACTTGTCTCTTTCGTGTTCTCTTTCCTTCCCTCGGTACACTGGACACTGCCGGCAACCCTATCCCCGATGTCCAGGGCGTGGCGAATCGGTGATTTAGTAAAGTCATTTGTGCCGATAATGCTGACAGATGCCGTTTATCGGGCTCCCGTTACCGCGGACCGGCCACGCAACTGGATCCATCGTAAGAAAAAAAAAAAAATGAAGATTGTCATGCCGTTTCGATAAAATGCAAAATTCTAATCACGACGCGAGTCTCTCGTCATTAGCGAGATAAACGTCGTGTATGATGCGTTGTCGTTCGCACGGAATTCACTCGTTTACGCGATTTCGAGAAGTCTTTCCGACACAGTATTTTCCGATAGTTCGTATCAAAGTGGAAAACCTGTTTGGTTGTGCCCGTGGAAATATATATATCTCAGACATTTTATCATTCGCGGTGTAAATGTATTTGTCAACACGGTATTGTTCCAACTACAACTCAAATAAATTCTACGTAAAATATGTACAGAGAGACAATTTCTATATCATGAGGATTAACATAATGGTGTGTTTTTTCTTTTTTTCTAAATACCATATATCGTAGTACTCGAATGGACTTTTCAACATGCCTTGTCAAATTAAAACACACTATTTATATATAGTATAAAAGCAAGATTCAAATAAAATACAAAATTCAAATAAAATTCTTTTTCCAAAAATTCTTCATAATTTTTGTCGTATTTAATATATCAAAATCAATAACGTCACTCTAGTGATTAAATAATCGAAGTGTGCAAAATCTAAAAAGTCCCGTATACGTTCACTTCGGCAAGGTATTATATTTTATGTTTACGTTTATCGCAATTTGTTTACGCCAACCCGTCACAAGTAGCTCGAGATAAGAGCTACTTATCGTCGCATGACTATGTCGTGGGAAGCTTGCGCTCTAGTCTTATAATGTCGATATATAGAACTTGCCTGCGTTTGCGTGAGTCCGAGGCTAGCCGCGAGCTCCGCTCTTTCCGGTAGCGCGAGGTACTGCGTTCTCTGAAACCGCCTGTTGAGCTGCTGCAATTGCAGGCTGCTGTAAATCGTCCTCGGTTTCCTCATCTTCTTGCCCTTGCCGTTCCTGAGGGAACCGCCGCCACCACCGCCGAGCTCGTCGACGAGGCTTCCGCTTTTGTCACCCAATGGCGAGAGGTCTGCGAACATGCACCACCCTAACATCAACTTTCAGAATCCTCGTTACTGCTCGCGTACGAACTAAAAATAAAATTAAACTAAAACCTGATCCGTAATTTCGATAACGTATCGCGATATGACGACACAGCGGCGAAGATCACGACACGGTTATTGATTTTTTTTTTACGTTAATAAATTTGCGATCGCGATAAATATTTCAGGATGCCTACCATGTAATGCGAAACAGTAAAGATAGGGACGATACAAGTATTTATAAACTATAATATCAAATTTATAATTTGTATAATATATTAAAAAGAAGTATATTTCTTATGTTTAAAGAAGATTACATTGGGGGGGGGGATAGTTATAATAAAATGCGTAAAAAGAACGATTCATCTAAAAATTTAATTAAACACAGATCTGAAGATAATTTTGTTCGACTATTAATATAATTATGCGGGATAATAAGTATTGGAATGTCAAAACTTTTTTGTTCATCATGTTTAAGTGTCCTACATAATTATTTTGATAGTCTAATACAATTATTTGTACAAATTTGTGTCTAGCTAAATTTTTAAATATTTCAACCAAATCGTTTTTTCTATATACGGTTGAGATTTTGTAGTTAACAGCTGAAAAATTATTTAATAAAGTGTTGGACGATTACAGAACTTGAATTATATTTAATAAATTTATATCAGAAAAGTCTCGTTCCAGTATAGAAAAGAAAAAAATGATTTAAAGCCACTTCGTTTCGGTTCTTCCGTAAAAATATTTCCTTAATTTTGCTTTTTACGATAAAGCGTCACATTATACGGTAAATGAAGTCATTTTTCTGCTCGGACAGTTCCGGAGAGATCACGTAAAATGTAAAGGTCGCTGAAGCACTCAAGGAGTCTTAATTATCGAATCGAAATTAACGGAAATGACGCGACGCTTTTTTTTTTTGAAAAAACGGAGGAAGAAAAACAATAACACAGTAGGAATATTTTATTCGACAAGCCGCGCGTAATTATCTGATAAAATAAATGCATTATTCAATTCACATACAATGTATTGCGATAATTAGTACAACGTAGAGAATGCGTGCTCTTGTTACGTTAAAAGAGAGTAAAAGAAAGAGAGAGCGAGAGGAAGAAAGCTCTACACTGCGTTAACGGCGCGGTAATTAATTACGGAGCCATATATCAATCTTAAAGCGATGCAATGAAGTAGCGTAGAGCTCGATAGAGGTGCGCATCGTGCCAGCGCCCGCGCCGCCTATCTCGCGCGGAATCTGTTTCATTATTTTTATATCGCGATTACGACGTTGCGTGTTTTCATCGGGGAGACGCGGGCGGCCTTCCCGGGAGAGAGAGAGAGGAGAGCCATGGACACTTCTAGCACTACGTCTGGCACGTTTTGTTATCTGCGAGTGAGAGAAAGAGAGAGGGGAGGCACCAAAAATAAACAGAGATATCGAGACTTTCGGATGATAACGAATCGAACCGAAAATCTCTCTTCTCATCTCTGTGAAAATTAGCACGACTATCGCGATCAGCGTATTTTACGGTAAACTGTCCACTCATAATTTATAAATGTCAAATCGGTAACGAAGGATCGACAGACAAGCTGCGGATCAATGAAGAGTCAACAGGGAGGCTTTGATCGCGCGTGAAAGAGACAATAATGATCCCCCATAAACTTTTCACCAAGTTACATCGCGCCACGGCGATGCAATCGCGTGTTTGCACTCGTGTTTATCTTCCCCGTGCAATTTCGAAACGATACTGGGCGTGTGTGCGATATTTAATATCCGTGTAGCCGCCCTCAGCTCTTTGACGTTGCGATTCAACTCTTTGAGAATATGGAAAAGCGTAGATTAAATTAGCATTAAATATTTACTCTTTGTTTTTTATCAGTGAAGTAAATTTTCTAACTCTCTTAAAATCTCTTCAATAAAACAACTATATATGTAATACTATTACTGTTAGACAAAGTATGTCAAATTTAACATAAATTGTATATCCCAAACAGTCCACTCCAATTTTTGAGTTAATTTAACATAAGATAAATATGTTAAAAGATTACAGAAATATTATATAAGAGAATGATACGGAAAAAGTAATATCGATACAGTTTGTAAACAAACCGTGAAAGTATATTTTTCCAGTAAAATTAATATTTATAATATGTTAAATTAATTCATATTTTATTCATTTATCTTAAAAAATTTACGTTTAAAAACACTTTATTTTTACTTACTCATAAATACGTTATCTGTTCATTTACTCATAAATTGGGCCATTTAACACTAAGAAATGTTGAATTGATATTCAATTTAACATAAGGTCTTCAAATAACATAATCACGTACATTATAGAAAAAATAAGAAATATTGGTTATAACAATCAAGCTGAATCTTTAATGCTTTAAATAATTCAATATGATTTGCCAATATTTCTTATTTTCTATTTGTTGAGTTTTCAAATGTACGGTCCAATAAAATTCTTATTGTTTATAATCATTTATTATGTTAAACTAACACTTGAATATGTTAAAAAATTTAATACAAATTGTTAATAAGAATGTAAGTGGACCATTTCAGCACAAATATACAATTTTTTATTGTGTATAATATTATATTTGCATATGTATTATTTTTATTCATTTGTAATATTATTTGTTTTATTAGGTTGGAATAAAAGTTTGTAGTTTTATTTCATTTATACATGATAAAAAAACAATTATAACATTCGATAGAACAAAGTTTTAACTTTAAGAATCTGTTTTTTATTTAATTGCTTGTTTTATTTAATTCGCGATAACTCAGTAACAAAAAATCTTAGGAACATTTTTAAAAATAATTTTACGTAAGGAAAAATGTAAACTTTCACGTTGACAATTTTCGCAAGTTTTTTTTAGACACGCGACAAGTCCACAAGAGAATTTTTCATTTCGTCCAGTTTGTAATTTTCTATGTAAAATTGTTCTCATTTAAAAGGCATAGTGATCTTTCAAAAGTAGAGATTATTTTAAACTTCTAAAACCTTTTTTCTTAAATTTGAATTCTATTCATTTTTATAACAAAGTTACAATTGTTCGCATTTTGAAATTTGTAGCACTACAAATTTTTATTCCGATCTAAATAATAACTGTAGTTGGAATGAATCTTAAAATAATGAAGTAAGAGAGATGACGATAAAAATTGAAAGTATGTATAAATCTATATGTATAAATTTCTTTGTCTATAATTCTTTATAAATGGAAAACCTTTCTCTCAATTGATTTCAACCACTTTCCTCTTTCACAGTACTAATTAATATTGTGCAGTGTATCGACGCATAACATAGTGCGCGATAAATTTTATAGAGACGTTTTGCCACGATTACGAGCTGCCATTATTAATTAAAGTCGATTAAAGCGACACGATATCGAACGAGCGGGATGTAACTTCGCGCGCGTGAAAAGTCGAAGGTACTGTTTTATGGATGCACTTTTTCTCTCGCGCCGTTCCGCGAGAGCTCACGTTACAAGGGGATAAACTAGAGAGGCTAGGGTTATGGTTTTTAACGCCGAGGCTTACACCAAGTGCGCGGTAGCAGTACTGAAACTGCCGCAAAGTAGCACTTTGCGGCGGTGCGCGCGCGTATATATTCCGCCTCGCTGAAGGTTCTTTTTAGAGTCGCGTAATCAAACCCAACCGCACGTATGATAATAAGCCTACCGACCGATTAATGCGACGTTGATAATCACACGGTAGGCGCGCGGCTCTCAATCCAAAGAACTCGAAATTACAAGGTGTCCGTCTCTGCCCTAGGCTGGACTTTAACGCAGCCTGTCTAACATTGTCGCTGAACCGACGTCTTGTATTTCCACATCGCTACTACACTGCGCGTAAGAAACGATGAAAAAGCTTCCTCTGATTTCATTTTTTCTAATTCGACGTAAGTGAGAACGAATACGTTCCATTCTTTCGGCCGGAGGCTGTTATTAAGAAATTCGTAGCTATTCGAAAGGTTTTCTGAGTTCGATAACTCCTGCATAACTCATAATTTCTAAATAAGTTGCTCTATCACATGTGTTTCACTTTTTTCTTTAAATCACAAGTCTTTTTTAATAATTTTCAATTCAAAAGCAAAAATGAATATGTATTAAATAATTTAAATCACTAATGTTTTACTAAGTTTATCTATATATAGATTCCATATTTTGATAATAACATATACATTATTCGGATATCTCTAGAATTAATTTTCATATAAAAAAATCTTATTCAAATACTATTATTAAACTTGTCCGCTTAGAAGTTCTTCACATTTGCCATTATTACTTTTTAAACTTGCTTTTATTACTTTAAGAATTCGACTCTGGAAGTCACGTATAGCCACAAAAATATTTTTAAGAGAGTATTTCTAAAAAATATATGATTTCCGTACAAATTCAAGCATCGCTGAGCGTAGATCGACGAAGTTTGAAGAAGGCCGGGGTCGGCGTGCTCTTCAGGTCAGTAGATCTCCCTAATCCTTGTGAAAACAATCATTTAATACCTAATCCATCACTCGAGGAGCCGGAGCGCACGCATTGTCTTTCGACCGTTCCGGATTAAGTCGGGTGGCGCGGCGGTCAGACGTCAGGTGACTGATGCGAGATACCGTGGGGCCTCCGTCTTTGATACGAGAGGAGCCCCCGCTAATTGGATTCCGGCTTCAGCCACGTTCCAGCTTCGTTCGAAGGGAAGAAGGACGCGGGCAAGTCGGTTAATGGCCGGTTCATTTGTCGCGAAGATAAGATTGGTCGAAGGTGCGCAAAGGCGCCGGATGTACTCGCCATGGATCTCGACAAGTGACGTATGTCGTGGACAACCCTTCCTTTACGCTCTCTCGCAGTTCTCCTCGCTGCGACGCTCGTGTAATCCCAGACAGCTTCATTAGCGTTGGTCGAACTGCTGTCTAAGAGCATTTAACGTCGCGAACAACCGCGATAATCGCGGCGGCGAAGCACGACTCTACCCATCTACAAGCCGACTTGCGAGGAAACGTTTGTAATTGCGCCGACGTTACAATCGCGAGTTTACGCGCGTTGATTCCGAACAAGCGAAATAAGAATAGGTAACAGATTATCGAAAGCACGTGTGCGTGATGAAAAATTTCGTCGAGAAATTTTCGACATTTCTAATGATTCTTCAACCGTTACCGTTCACTTATTAATGTACCCTCATGGATTTTACGTAGGCTTATTTCATGCGTGACGATGCAACGATCAAGAGATCGATCTCGCGCGAGCGTCGAGTAAGTACGGGCGATTTTGTTATAAATCACTTTTATGAAGTGCATTCTCTACTACAGTTTATTCACCGTACGCGTGAAAGGTATAATGATAATATTTTATTAGTGTTATTACTAAACACTTGCGCAATGTGTGGCAGTTCACTGAACTCTGCATATCTTGAGATTACATTATCCGCTTTGTTATTTGTTTATTATCGCAAGAAAAATACAAATAGCATTAATATAATTTTTAAAAATAACATGTTATTAATTTTTCTTTTTATGAATTGCTTTTTTAATAGTACTAAATAATGTCGTTAAAAACTATAGCTTTAAAGAAGTTTTAATTGTGCATTCTTCATAATACGAAATATTTTTAGCCTGTTAAATAATTAACAATCGTCATCACATTCTCGTTTCAGATAATCAATTCGAAATATTCATACAATTATTTTTCAATTCAATTTCATAAATACAGTTAAAATATGATTTTAAAAATAAACATCACTCTGAATCAATTGAGCGTAAATGCGCATTTATTACAATATTACAATACGTATTGTATATCTTGCAATTACCGAGTCACTGTTATTTTAATCGCATAATCAAACTCGTTCTGAAATAATCACAAATTAGCTATGCGCCTCGTGTTCATCAGGACAATGATGAAATCGTTCCGAGTGGAATATACGAACATGTGACGTGCTCGTTAGCAATTAGACGGATCATTATTGTGACTTCATACTTTCAACTAATCGACGTGAACGTAAGTGCCGTAATCTTTCTGATATCGACTTTTGCATTACGCATTTATTTGCGGAAACTAGAGACCTTCTAATCAGATTCGAGACACGAAACTACCACTTTTGATATTGGTCCATCATGTTTTAGTAACTTCCGTGTGTATGAGAGAGAGAGAGAGAGAGATTGGTCGATTGATTGAATTGCCATTTTTTTGGCGTTCTGTGGGACATAGTATATGTTCCATGTTAAAATAATATATTAGAAGAACTAAAAGACTATAACCGCAAAAAATATGTTAAGTATTAATTAAAATAATAAGATTAGGGAAAAGAAAAGTAATATACCATACACAACAAACGAATATGAAGGTCTTAAAAAGAGATCCAAGTTGAAATATTCAAGAAATGAAACTATTTAAGGACCTCTCCTGCTAAATACAAGCTAATTAAAAGATAAAGTATAATAGCAGGTGTATTATAACTAAGATAAAAATTTGGAGTAGATAAGAGGCCATCAAGCAATACTATCGTTAAACAAGTAATGATAAAATTCGCTTTTAAATAAATTAGAGAAAGAGAGAAAGAAAAAGATAAGAAAAAATAGAATAGGAAGAAAAAAAATAGTATGTTCTTTTCTCTCACGGTTCTACTAAAAATTAGAGATCCTGTATATAAAACAGACTCGTGTCCAGATTCCGATTAGAGTCTAGGGTATACTTTTGCCACTGAACAATACCTTAGAAATAGTAAAAAGTTGCCGTGAGTACTTTTGATACATTTCTGAGATATATCGACGATAACGTAACACTGTCATCTCTACCAGAACCCCGAGAAAACTTTTCCGCAAAAATACCGGAGTTACGCCAACCCTTCGACGGAGAAGTTTTTACGATGCAACTCGCGAAGCAGATCGAGGATATGCATTTTGCTGCTGTGCGATTTATGAAAAGCGAGCCGGGCATATCAGTTGTGGAGGGGAAAATTGCCGGCAATTTAAGGGCGAGATGCGAGTTTCCGCGCGTCGCCAACCCTTCGTGCGTGAGAATTCAACCCCCTGACGAACAATCGCTCCTTCGTTCGCTCGCTCGCTCGGCTAGCCGCAAAACAAAAATTGCAACGCGCCCGATGGCACGCTGATTCGACTTCGAATGGCGGAAAAAAGTTTGCCTCCCGTACCGCGAACCCTTTCACGCCGCTTTCGTCGGGAGATCACTGGTAATTTTCAAGAAAGGCGCCACGAAAATTGTCCACACACGCTGAAGTAGCGAGGGAGGGTCGCCCCCCCCCCCCCCCCAACGCAGAAACGCCGGACTTCCCGGAGACACGCGGCAGTCGTTCGTTACGAATTCATGGGGCCGCGGATGGGAGGGTAGCGAACTGTCGCCGCTATTCGGTCGGTTCGGTTATGTTCCTGCGGACGTTTGCACCAACGGAGTTTCCTCGTTGCTCCACACATCGCGCGCGCGCGCGCGCGCATGTTGGCCGTGATGAATTATTCGCCGAATATTTCTAGGCAGTACTCCGGACTGTATTTGAAAATGCGATCGACCAAGAAAGCAGCGCGAATGTCGCTGCATGGAGCCTCGTGGCATGCGGGCTTCCTTCGGTGAAATAAGTTATCTCGATCACGCGATTTCGCGATGCGGATGTGTGTACAGTCGTGTGGTGTTTAGACTATGAAAGAGAGAGAGAGAGAGAAAGCTGCGCTGGATGTATTCAAACAGACAAATAAAATAGAAATTTTCATGAGATAACAAGACAATCTATATTATCAGTATGGAAACAATTTAAGTTAAATATGTACTTATTATTTATCATAATATGACCCTTTTACTATGTTTCTTTTTATTTTATGCGTATATAAATCTTAATTAATATCCGGAGATAACGGAAGCTAACTAGTTTTTTTTCGAAATTTAATGGTAACGAGAGTTTAAAAAGACATTTTGAAGTTAGTTATCGTAACATCGTGTAGTGCCTTGAGCGATTCTGCGATCCACGACGAACCTGGGGCGAATCCGATAATGATCGTAATTAGCTGACTCGTGATTTCGCGCGTAAAATAAAAGTCGCGATTACATCGTGCTAATGCGATTCTGAAGGAAAGTAAAAACACGAGACAAGAAGCGAGATGATCGAAAAGAAAACTTGTACGAGTAAAAGAGTTCCTGAAGAAGAAGAAGAAGAAGTCGCAACTGCTCCCGTTTGATCCCGAACCTTTTTGTCTCGTTCGTTAGGCGATTTGCGGGACTTTTTATGGTCTTCCAGCGGATTCCCAGCAGTCATATATCTTATTTCGTTTCGTGGCATTGTGTGCCGTAGAATAGATAGAACGTCGACCGGCTACTACCTGCTGCTACTCCAGATTCTTGGGATACGTTTAGACACAGGGAAGAGAAAGCTATAAGTATATTTATTTTTAATTCTACATATAGAAGTGCCCCTATTTATCTATTTTTTACATTTTCGCAATTTTCACGTCTCATTTTTTAAATTTTCTTTTTAAAGTCTCTTTTAAAGATCTTACACTTTTACAATGGAGATAGGGAGATTAAAACAGTTTATTATGTTCTCGAAACTGTAAATTTTTCTTTAAATTACGTCACCAAAAATAACGGTGTAACTGAATGATTCAAAAGTCTGGTGAGGAAAACAGAAATCGTTGCCCGCTTATTTTTTTTTTTTCTTACAACAGTGGAACAGAGCTATCTGATTGCGCTTTGCGTCGTAAAAAGCTACAAGCATTCCACATTTATTTTTGCACGGAAATTTACTTGCGCAGATGAAGACATTCGCCAACCGGCAATAAAGTCCTACGGCCGTATAAAAAAGTCATAATAATAAAGCGCTCGCCATGACGCGAAATACAGGTGACCCACCGGAAACGTCTGTCGCCGTCTTATTCTGCTTCGCGTCAAGATGACCGTATCATTTCTGACAAATGTTACAACGCTGGCACGATACTCGAAGTCGTCCACGTATTAGCGCACCGATGATGGACGACTTCGAAAGATCTATATATATTTATTTATGTACGTCTAAAATGTAGGGCTCAAGATGAATATTCGCGCTAACATTCACAGAGTTTTTCTATTTCATTAATGCTTTCTCGACGCAGAAGGTGGCGTTAGAATTTCGGATTAGTTGTTGCCATTTTTTATCAATTATCAAGTTACAAACAATGGTCGTGTTCAGCAGAATGTTTATTTTGCAATTGTTGGAAGTTTTCTGAGATAAAACTATTCTTCTATAGATCTAAAATAGGATTGTGTGTCACAAATTCTTCATTATACAATTCCATAATTTTTTCCTGATTTCCAGACAAATTTCTTGACTTTCTCTGACTTTTAATAACATTAACGGTTTTTTGTATTCTCATCCTAATAAAGAATTAACTGTTAAATATTTTGTTGAGAGATTAATTTAACATAGCAATAACGTTAATTACTGTTAATGTTGTCGATACTACTTGCATTTTCAATCGTTAAGTTGGTATTTCAAAACTGTGTAGATATGAACTTTTTTAAAGGCAAACATTTTAATTTTTCAGAAAATTTTACAAAACTCCTTGAATTTTCTCTGATTTTCCTGATTGTTTACAATTTCCCTGACAGTTCCCTAATTTCCAGTTTTGTAGCAACTCTGTAAAAGAATAATTCAATTGTTGCAAAACGTACTTACTAAGCACTGACTTCTGCCAAGAGCAGCCGCGATGGATGGCTGTGTTCAGTAGAGGAATCAACTTTGCAACTGTTGTGAGATTCTTTAATACGACTGGCTGCGTTCAGCAGAGAAAGCAGCTCTACAACCGTTGTAAAATTCTTTAATGATAATATAATTGGTCTTGCCCTTCCTCTCATTGGATTAAAATGTATAAACCAATTACATTAAAGAATTTTACAACAGTTGGCAAAGCTGCTTTCTCTGCTGAATGTATAGCCATTCGTTCTTGCCCTTAGTTCTTCACAGACGTAAAATGTTATTTGCTCTCTAAATTCTTTAGAGTGGAATCTCACTCTAAAGAGTGAAAATTAAGCCAGTCTTGAAAAAGAGTGGCTCAATTTTCAGTCTTTAAGAGTGATATTATATTCAGATCGAGGTGCCCTCTAAAAGATTTAGGGATTAAAGAAGTCAATTATAATTGATATATCAAAGAACTTTACAACATTCGCAAAATTTTCTTCTGCTGATCGCGCAGCAATGTTTTTTTACGAGATTTTAATGTACATAATATCACAAATTTGGCGACGCGTATATCGTTGATGCATGAGGATTTTCAGCTTGAGCCCTTCGATGACATCTCCGTTCCACTTTGCACTAACACTTGGCGCAAACGTCACTCCGAGGTTCACATTGATGAGAGCACCATTTAACAAAATTAATTTCGTTATATCGCATGATACTTTCGCAATATTCCACTGTCGATATGGAGGTTGCACTGATCCAGATCGTTGCGGAAACGGAGATTTCACCGATTTAAGTAAACTAGATATACATACTAGATCTAAGAGTACAAGAATAAAAAAGGCTGCGAATACATACAGTTGGGGTACTCACCGTCCTTGGGCGGCGAGGGGCACTGGGGGTACGTTCCAATGTGATATCCGTAGGCGTTGTGCTGGTGCATGGGCGCGAACGGATATCCGGCGAGCGATCTGGGACTGGGAAAGCCCGCGTCCGCGTGCTGCTGATTCCCGCTGCCGGGCCCGGAGCCTTGATGCGCCGCCAGCGAGCCGACCTGATGCGAAAATTGATGGGCGCCAGGTACGTTATGCCCGCCCGGGTAACCGCTCCGTAGACTCGCCGGATTGTAGAGGTTGTTGTGCTGGAGTTCGATGAAGGCGGACTTGCCACTCTGGGAGACCGGCGTGCTGGACGTGGTGCTGTCGCCGCCGTTGCCGCCGGGTGGACCGGGCGTCACCGAGCCGAGGCCGGCATGATGTAGATGCTGCTCCATGTCGGAGCCGGCGCCTCCGGTACCGGCGGCACCGCCGCCGCCGCCGCCTCCACCACCGCCGCCACCGGTCGGTCCACCGCCGCCCGACATGCTGTTCGGGGTCGGGGTACTCGACGGACAGGGGTCGCCCGCCCCGAATGGGCTCCCCAGATCCGTGAAATTGAGCGTCGTCGTGCTGCCCGGACGCTCCACCTTAGACACAACGTCGATGCCGCCGCCGCCGCCGCCACAGCCTACGGTCCTCGCCGCCGCCGCCGCCGCCGCGACTGTCGCGTGCCCTCCTTCGTACGGGGCTCGAATTTTGGGAGTTCTCTATACGGACGAGCACACACCGCGCGTGTGCCCCGTATTACGATTTATGTCGACCGAGTGTCGGAACAAGTGCGGAAAGTCGTCATCTGATCGCGAGAGTTATTTATCCTCTAATCCCGTCGTGTCGGTTCGAAAAAATTTGCACCGCGGAGCAGAAGGCGGGAGAGTGTCACTCTACTTGTGATCGCTCGCACTTTCCTCAAGTTGCACTATCACGACTTCTCGTTTGTTTTCCAATGGGACTCACTCTTTCGGGATTCACACTTTCGGCGGTCGTTTCAAGACGGTCTTTGTTGATAACGCGTATCCGTCGGACCCAGCACGCTTGAATGATTTTGTTTATCAGTTCGGACCACCACTTGTCACACGTCCACTTCACACGCGTAGTCCTCGCTCGCAAACAACACTGTGTCGGACCGAAGAGTCCGTTGATGCTATTGTCCGGCTGCCGTGCGTCAGCTCGTCGTCGCTCGTCGTCCAAACAGAGACGCGCCGCGACGGCGTGACCAGACCGTCGGCATATCCGTCCTTTTCACTCACGTTACAACCGTACACCAGTCGAAGGAAACGTCACTCGATCACTTTTCATCGACACAGTCTTGACTCGCCGAACGTACGTCAAGGTCCGCGATCATCCGCGCGGCAGACGGCTAAGCGCGAGGATGAGATACTCCGATTCAAAAATCTATCGCTGTGATGTATATATCCCAACACTCGCGTTCGTCGCTAATAATTTAATTGCACCGCGCCGTAAAACGCGACACGAGCGCGTCGCGCACCTCCTCGGCGGCGATATGGTTTTTACACGCGTCGTGCCACGATTACTTGGCCGACGACGAGACGTATCGTGCACGCTCGACGTATACGCGGTTCCGTACCGGCTGGACGAAGAAGGTAAGGGAAGAAGAAGAAGACGACGACCAGGGCGTAGAAGAAGAGAGAAAAGCACACACGCGCGCCTGGTTCCAGTAACTGCAGTGCACACCGCGCGGCGCGGACCGGTATAATGATACATAATGAAGCCGGAGCCTCTCCCCGGAGCCCGGTTCACCGTTTCTGAAAGTCGCCGCGGTGGCGCTACTCAAGGCCACGCCTCCAACGAGCGCCAGCCACGTTTGCGATTGGCACGTCGTCCTACTCCCCACCAATTGTATATGAAATCCGCGACGGCGATTGGCTCTGCGGAGGCCATTATGGTATCCAAATGGGAGTTGCTGGGGTATAACCACGCCCATGTACACCCGGACGCCCTCGGGGCGACCGACAACGCGGAGGTGTTCTGTATATCTGGGGAAGTCCGTTCGTTCGTCGCGCGTATTAGGTCTCTAACTGATATCGTCGGAGATATACTCGAAGAAGACTAGAGACATCAGCGAATTACGAGTCACAGAATTGCGTCTGTTTATTCTTTTCAACTTGCTTCATTCACTGACTAAATCGTACTATCGGAATCACTGTGACAGGAGGTGAGAGATGAGTGACACTTCAATTGTTGAGTACTTGACTTTTCAATTGTTGAGCTGATTTTAGATGAGCCGTTTGTTCGTGATACTTCTCTAAAGCTGACAGTCTCTTGGAAAAACTGACAAACATGCGCAAAGATGCTGTTGGTTTCTATTCTTTTTTAAATTTTGTTTATTACTCTGTCTATTTTCAGCGATAGAAAGTATTGCATCCGCATTTATTACGTAGTACAATGCAACGCAGCAAACTATATTTTGATTTTACAGTATTGATCAAGTCGTTCATCTGTCTGTTCGTCCATTCGATTGTTACCTCTGCAAAATCTCTCAAAAATGAATCCTTCTTCAAATTCCTCAAATCTCCTAAATTCAGAATTAAATGTACCTATATAAACTCTCTTATATACAGAAATATTTAAATACTAAGATTCTATTTTCGAATGAATGGAAATAAGCTTTCTCTTATTTAATTATTAGATTTATTCTTATCGGTCCAAATTTCTATCATAAATATTTTTCGAATTCTGCTTTTAGTGTAATAGATATATCTAACAATATGTATCTTTGCTCCGACAAGACAAAATCAATCCTGAAGGAGTCAAAAATCAAGATCAATCAGATTTTCAGTAATATGAGGCAAACTAATAATTTTATTTTTTGATATTCCTTTTTTTTTATTGTCCTACTTCGTTTACATCCGTTGCAACGCGATGTTTATTCTATTTTCACTTAAATTTTTTTCAAGAAGCTTGAGAAAAATATTTTTTCTTTCACTTTTCGAAAAATATATCGAACTTCTTTAAATTTCAAATTTTATGAAATCTATAGACAGTTTCGTATTTATAGCAAAGGATAATCATGAATACTGACATATCAATTTATTTTCCTTTTTAAATTAAACGATATAAATAAGAAATGAATTTTAATTTTGATTATCTCTTATTTAATTTTTAGCAAAACACATATATAAGCTCAATTTTTTTTATTCTTGATTGCTCGATCTTTTTATTTTTCAATCAATTTGTAGCTTACTTCTACTTTAACTCAAATGTTTATCACAAATGTCTATTCGTGATCACAAAAATATGCGCATACGAGTGTAAATGATATGTAAATACGTATGTATATGTAAGTATCCGTACTAAACTTAGGATCGTATAAATTTAAATAACTATGCATATCAATTATCCCCGTAGAAAATTTTTAGAAAACATTCAACTTTTACAGAAATCCAATTTAATATTAGCCAAAAGTTTAGTACTAAACGATACTGATTCATTACTTTATTTTAAGTATTTAAGAATGCATAACGTGTTTTTATTATTCAAAATAAATAATTAATTATCATTATTTTCCAATACATTGAAAAAACAATACTAAATTCTAATAAATATTTGTCGGAATTATTTATTTAATATTATTTAAAGAAATATGTATTGATGTAGTAAATTTTTTTTCACAGTGTGTCGATCAGATTTCTATAAGAGAGATAGATAGGAATGCAATATATGACCTTTATTTAGATACAATCTTTCTCTTATTCGTCTAGATTAATCAATGAAATTGTGGGGTATTCTGGTCTAAATTTTGGCAGATTTAGATCTTTCTCGACTGATTGCGCAAACATTGTTGCGACACTTTAGCAGCAAAGAACGTCCTTTGCTCCGCCCATTAATCCAACACGAAGGGCGTCTACTCGTGGTAGAAGATGGAGTGTATAGGAAAGGCGCGATATTTATTCCTCTTCTTATTGCTTCGAAATATACATCGTTGTGATTGCATCAATGATGCGAGATTGGCGATAATAAAATGTCAATGGAGAATTGACAATTCTCGCCGATTGAGTCTCAAAAGATGGGTCTCTGCATCAACATGTTGATAATGTATATACTATTTAAATAATTATTTATAATTTTATTTTTTAATTTATAAATTAAAAATTTAGCGTAAGAGAATAAAAAATAAGGGAATGTAAAGTAATGAAGCAAATCTTTTTCCCGATATCTGTAAATGCGTCGTGAAACTCTCGTAATGATAGATTAGATCCTGGTCGTGGATATAGTCTAATTGTATGTACTTATACACATTTATTGATCGTGATCTCCATACGTTATATGTAACTTATTAGTGTAATTAACTTAATAAAATTGCGATTAGATATGATTTTATTGATTCTTTACATTTGTAATTAAAATTAATAACTTTTTATTACGTACACCGCCTGGTTGAGCTCTTTTCTCACGGATGACTGATGATAAACGAGCGAGGAAAACATTTTCTGCATAATCTAATATACTTCGTTAAGTGACTTGTTAAAAGATTTTTTTCTTAATATTTTAATTGTGCTTTTGATTTTATCTATACAATTGTTAAACGGGAAATCTATGATAGTCATATATACATATATCACATTAGTTATATCATTTCGATATTATTATTGTATTATAAATTAAATTAAAAAAAAAATTTAAATAAGTGTAAGAAGTGTAGTAATTATTTTATTAGTTCTAAATACTAATTTAAATAAATGAATATAAAATATTAATTTATTTATCAATTTATATATTTATAATATACAAAATAAATTTATCAAAAATTTCAGATAAATTCGAAAAATATACATATACGATGCGAAATGCGGTTTAAACAGGAATTCGTTGATCGACGTAGCCTAGTGACCTAGAGACATTTCTTTCTGGATTATAATTATGCTTAATCAGATAGAGCAAGCACAATTACTGTCTTGAGCGTGGTTATCCTTTACAATGATATTAGTCGCTAAATTATATATCATCTATTAACATTGCGTCACGTTTCGCTGGCATACAGACGATGTTTCAATTACGCGAAGTCTTATTCCAGATATATCGAAGAATGCAGTTAATTACGAAATTTTATTTACGACAAATAATTAACTACATAAATATCGAAGAAAACGTGAATATGTTTCAAGAAATGTTTATATATATGTTTATATATTTATTATATCTCTATTTTCTATATTATATATGTATAAAACTTTTGCACGCTGTTTGAACGTAATCGAAACAACTACTGATACTAACAACATTTTTACATTTAGATTTTGTTTAATTATTTTCAATAGAAATCTGTATAATATGCGCTGAATATACAAACAAACAAAAAATGTTGAACAACATAAAACTTCATTTATTTAGAAATCTGTTTTACGTTTCAATACAATTCTATATTGATGTAAACGCATCATTAATATTTTATACATACAATATTAAATATATAAAAAATAAATATATAGGTATTGAATACGAATCTTTTTTCTCTAAACATACGTTATTGTGAACGAATACGCTTTTCTAATAAATCGGAAAAAGCTTTTACGTAATTACATGTAAAATACAGGAGAGAAATTTCTACGACTATTAGGAATTATTGTACTTCGAAAGCAAAGTTAATTTCAAAAGTAAGAAGACGCGATATGTAAAGCGGATATTGATAGCGGAAATTGTCCGTGTAAACGGACGTTAATGACGAATTAATTCGATCAATATACAAAAATGCTTGGAATACAAATTGTACGAAGACGGCACGAGGCTCAAATTTCCTTACGTGTCCCGAACGAAATCACTTCCCTCTTCGTAATACCGGTGTACCGATGCGCCCGCGGGAACGGCACTAGGCCAAAAGAGCGTGGCACACGCTCTTATGGCGCGAAATTACATTGGGGGCTAATTGCATGGCGGCGGTAGCGCAAACACGTGTCATCAGTCGGCTACCACCACCACCATCAACACTACCACTACTACCATCGGCTGCGCCATCACCATGCGATGCGATGCCTATGGTGGATAGCTGCGCGCGGCCGGTTGTGTACGGTAAATTACGTAATTGAGGTAAATAGCGGCTATCCAGAGTGCGGGGAACTGTGCTAAATAAAATGCCATTCAATTAGACGACAAGAGGACCGCGTGTAGCGTCGGCGGTACCCGATGTTGTTCTCTCCGCTTCGAGGGGTACTTTCCTAAAGCGGATGATTCGTCGCCGCACTCGAAATTGTATGCGTTTTAAAAGTACGGTTAATCCTTTGTGATGAAAACGATTAAGTTTAGATGACGTTAAGTTCTTTCGCCTATACAGGGTGTTATGTAATGCACGATGCGCAGTTCAGGAGCTTATTACGCGCGAAAAATTCATTAAAAAAATTTAATATGTACTTGAGTTGTCGAGTGTTTACTTAAAATATGTTCGCGAGAAAGAAGTAAATTTGTAAAAAAATTAACCCAGCACATATAAAAAAATCTCTGATGATATATAAAAAAAAAAAAAAACGCGGTAACATATAATAAAAAATAAATCAAATAGATATTCTATCTTCCTGTCGCGAATTCATTATGTTTTCATTATATTTTCACGCTATACGTGGTGTTAAAAATAAGAAACTGTTTCTCGCGGGAAGAGCTCGTAATTCGAGTAGTTTTATGCGCGGGAAAAAAGGGGTAATGCCAGCGCGCGCGATGTGGAAACGCATGGACAAATTGCGGCGCAAAGTGGCATTTTGATTTCTCGTTGCCCCGTCGTTTCTCTGTCAAATCAAAAGGACGTAAAAATACTCGCAGATTATAGTGCTAAGTGGCACTTTTATCACTCGCTGTAATTGCGCATGCATCCCGCGAGAACTTTCTCCCGCTCGCTCGTAGTTTCGCAGATTCCGTGACCGTCGATCGGTGCACCGCTTACCGTACTTCGGTTGTTTCCTTTCCTTTTTCCCCCTATATGTCAGTTAATGACAGAGCTTGAATACTTGTCACGCTTAAATACTGTGTATCCCGAACGTGAGAGGTAAGATATAATATTTAGAATGAAAGAGCCACACACGCACAAAGCACACATACAAACACACACACACACACACACACAATGCATTCTTCCATATTATTGACGCGCGCGATACTCTATCATTTTTGTTACATTCACTTCAGCTTTTATTTTTCTCGTGTATCTTATCATTAAAATGTGATATTTATTAAAACATATATTTTTGAAACTAAAAATAGAATCTCAAAATAGAGTCATAAAGTTTACCTATTTAAGCACTTTTGTATTCCACGACTAAAAGAATACGCTATTACCGATAACGTACGTACATGCATTCTGCGAATATACTCTCGCTACCTCTCGTCCATTACCGGGCGTTGTACAATTTAATCTTTTTTATGCGCGATTGAATCGCATTGCGCTTTGCTCGCATGCATCATGCATTTTCCATCACGTGCGCCTAACAACGGCGCGTAATATCTACGCGGTCGGCGCTTAAAGTTGCGTATCTATACGCCGTGCGAGAAGTATGGAAAAAACACGGAGAAGAAGGAAAGACGAAGGGTGCGAGAGTAGCAGGTCTTGGAGAGTTTCTCGATGCCCGGAGCAGTGACAAGCTCGGATCATAATTTTCGTACTTTACTGCTCGGCAGTAAAAGCCGGAGCGAGTATAGGTGGGCGTCTCCCGCAAACATTGTGTTTGCGACCGCGTTCTGCACGGTATTATCGTCCGTTCTAACGTTCCGAAAACATTCTCTATTTTTAGCACGGGCCACGAAATCTACCGCGCCTCTCTGCCGCTTCACTAGAAACACTTTTAACGGCCGGCACGGAATCGATTTTAATCGATCTAACATCGTCGAGCGTCGATGATCTACCGGGCGTATAGCGTCGCACGCGTTTCCGAAACACCCTATACATGCGAGTACACGCATATCCGTTTATGCGGGTTTGAAATTACAGATCAGGTGCACGGGATCGCAGAAATGTACTCCTCGTTAAGACTCCAGTGGTATTGAATTTAATGATATGGTAGTCGAAGGAAATGTAGAACATCTCCGAGAGAGAAGCGAGTGAGAAGTATTTCTTTTAGAGATAGGGTATACCGTCATTCAACAAAATGTAGAGAACTGCAAGAAGGCATCGCACCAGAGAAATCGCGTCAATGATCGTTATTAATGTCTTCCGGAAAACTAATTTAAGGGGATTCACTTTACATGCGGGCCTCGGAAGATATTATCACCAAATTTGAAAGATGAATGTAAAAAGCACGACATTAGCAATCTACAAACTTATTTTTAAATTCAAATTAATTTTTGCTATTCGCAAAATAATTTTTGGCAATTTTATAAGATCATTTCAGATACAAATTCTTTGTAGTTAATAATTATGTGTAATTTTCATATATGAATATAATTCTTTTAGTGCAATAAAAAAGATGAACGCGAAATATATTTGCGAAACTTAATATACCAATTATCTTTTATTAAAAATCGCACATCCTGAGAAAAGTGCATCACGCAGCAGCGGCTTGAAACGCGACGCTAGAAAGGCGGGAGAGGCAGCGGAATCGTGAGTCTCACGGTGAGTCGTTCGATCGGTACTCACGAGAGTCAAAAGCCTTCGAGGAGTCGGCGACTTACGAGGCGAACGAGGACGAGCCGTCGTTCGAACAAAGAGACTTTCACGAGTGCCCCTGAGGAGGAAGAAAAAGACACTGAGGGGGAGGAGGTGGACGTGCGAAGGGGAGAGCGAAGAGAGCTACGACGAGAAAAACGAGAGGGCGAGGACGCGGCTTCTTCAGAACGGATGAATGGGGCTACTAGCGATGTGGTGCGAGGGATGCCCTGGAGAAGTCGAATTGCCCGCCATTGTGGCGGAATTGATTATCGTATACCGGAGAGAGGATTCGGAATAAGACACTGAATAACGACAAGATTATAAATGCTAAAAGTTGCGCATGTTGAAAAACTTTTTAACGTTATTGATGACGGAATCAATGTGTGACGATTAAATTTTAAATTAAATTGGCGCTCTCAATTAATTGAAATTTTTATTACAATTCTAAACAAGATGACTCAATTATATGATTACACTTAAAAAATTTTAATTTTATATATCATTAGAGATATAAATATAATAAATCCTCTGATTTAAAAAAAAAATATAGGTATATTAGTAACAGAGAGAACGGTACAAATATTTCAATCAAATTATTTATTTTTCGAATCTTTACTTTTTGCCATTTTTTTAACATCATACTGTGGATGCTGTGGTGAAAGAATATTTCGCAAAACGTTTATCGTTCACATCGAAATTATCAATTATAAATCTTTTAGACCATCTTGGTATGTTCTTCCTGCCACAATATTGTTCTCATAAGTCTCACAATTATCGCGACGAAATAGCACGCAATGATGAATATGAGTCTTTTTTCAGCGTCTATTTTCAGTTAAACTAAAAAAAGCTAATTGTCTAACTGCGAATTGTTATATAGCTTTCGAAATAATGCATGTTGAGCAACCATTACTATAATGGAAATGTAATTGGTACGGAAATTTAAATATGCCGCTGTTAGTACCGTTTAAAGATGATAGAAACTTATTTATACCTGTCTAATGTTTTGCTCATTATGGATAGAATGTTAAATAACACTTTTTCTGACTAATATATAGAGGTATTGAACTAATTGTAAGTAATTCCATCTATTTACTTAAAACATTTCATAAAATAATAAGAATTATTTTAAAATAAGTAAATATTATTATGGCTCTCATGATATGCATTATAAAAATGAGATCAATAATGAGCAAATTTAGGATATCAATTAATTTATTAATGTAATAATCTTTATCAACAAAATTTGTACATTTCGACACAATCTTTATCAGTATTAAAACATTCATAAATTATAAATTATATAACACACAGATATTAAAATAAATAATTTATTACAGCGAAACATGATAGGTTGAAAAACGACGAGATGCAGGTACACATAATTTAAATTAGATATAAATAAGAACGCGATAACAGGCCAATATTTAAGGTTGTAAACAGATACATAGCGGCGCGGCGCATATAAATAAGTATTAAATTATGAAAGTCGAGAATTATATCATATTTTTTCACATAATAAATTAACACGCTAACGGTAAAATCAATTTATATTCACAATATTTAATAAGAAAAACTGTTAAATTAATCATTTTAAATTGAATATAAATAATTAAATTGAAAACATACAAGTTGTATATTCAATTAAAAAAAAATAATTTCTGCGTTTGAAATATATAAATGAGTTATATTAAAAATTATTACAGTTAAAAAATTTCTTATCTCTACAAAAGAAACGATCCTTGTTGTCTTAGAGGATCAATGATATAGTTGACACTTTAATTTCTCAAAAGCGCCAGGTAGCTAATTTTTGACAACGCGGAGCATTCTGAAATCAGTCAGAAAACAGATGTCCGAAGTGTCGTCCGATTGAGAATCCCTACTACTCGTATAATCTCACCCTGCAATTAAGTGCGACCCATTTTCCTAGTTCATCCTCTTACTACCTATTTCCGTATGTCATATATCTTTTTCCTTGACGCGGAGGAAAACTGACTTTTAAGATAGTTGCCCTTGCGTGAATGAATGTCCGAAACAAAAGAACGTCGCGATGTAACAATAGGAAGGGGAAGACGTGGAAGATGCGACCGCGAAGGGTGTGGCGAGTTCTACTGGAACTTCTTTTCAATGAGAGACTGTGAACACCGGAGGATATATTCGGTCTTTTCGATTTTGATCCAATTTCTACATATATTTGAAATGTTTCTTCTCTAATGCCCATGTCACACTACACAGTAGTTTTTGCTTAAAGACTGAGGATTGCGAGTGAAGATTAGAGTTGAGCCAACTCTCTAAAACGAAATGAATTAAAATTAAAATTACCTGACTGGTTGAATTCTAATCTTGAATTCGTAATCCTCAATTTTCAATATATGGAGTGGAACAAACATGATTAATATCTGTTATACTGGAATACTGTATATAAGCAATTATTTATACACAGTACGTATTTTCACTACAAATATATCATAATTGTTTTGACAAATGCTGGTGGCGACAAGCTTTTACATATTTAACGACAAAATATATATGTAACGTCCATCACATATCTACATGTATTAGCAAGCGGTTTGTCATGAAATTATCATGAATAAAACATATATGAAGTGTTTCATTTATCGTAAGATCAGGTGCGCTTTAACCATTATAATAAGAGCCTTAAAGTAACGGCTGAATTAAAATACATGTTAAGAGAAATTAGAAACTCATAAATAACGCGTCATTATAGAGAAAAATACGTTAATACTTATTATTGCGCGATAGTTATTACGGAGATAATGGCTTACGCAGAAATGGTTGACTTTTCCTACTCGCTAAGGTGTGAAACGGAAAGGACTTTTTTTTTTATCGTGTTATAGATTCCTTTTTTTCTCACGTGACAGCAATTATGAGAAAAGGAAATTCTACAGCTCCAACGGGACTTTTGAGGTATAATCGTCCGAGGGCAGTGAGCCGCGTAAAAAGGGTGAAGTTCTGAAATGAAGAAGACAGCAATTTGTACGCGTGAAAAATATAACAGAAGGGTTGTGAGTGCCAGGAGCAAAAAACGCCAGAGTCGCGTGTGCAATCCCGCAGTGCGATTGCGCGACATTCTCAGGCGCATCTTCCTCGTACAAAAAATGACAGTAAAAGGAAATTTCTCTCTTTTTTAAAAGTAACTCCTTGGAAAAATACATCCCCTAAATTATATGACAAAAGAAAATAGAATAGAAAAAATGTAAAGCGAAAGAAAAAGAGTGTGAATGCATTTATAAGTATAAAAATATTTTGTATTTTAAAAAACTCTATATTAAAAAACTTCGTATTTTACTTGCGAATATTGTATATAATATATAGATAAAAAATATATGAAAATATCATACATATATATATGTAGAAACAATTTTTACATATTCATATACACAAGTACGATATAATTTATTGCATAGTTATTGATTTTAAAAATAAATGTGCTTATCGGCAAATAAATAAAATTTACTTTAAGTTGAATGATGATTAAAAAATTTTAAAACATTATATTATATATTTTTTCACAAAACATTAATTTCTAATTTCAATTCAATAGATCGAATAAGATGCTTTTTATCACGCCGCTCAATTCAATGGAAAATAATTTATAATCGTCATCAGAAAGTCAGAAAATGTTTGTTGACTCGTTATTACAAAAATAGCTGATATCACTACCAGAAGCAGGGGAGTAGGTGCGTTTCTCATTCTCTTTCTTATACCTAATCGAATCTCACGAGTACCCGCAATTTCTGCGACTTTCCACAAAGGCTTCGCCTGCACGCACGCCATTGCGAATGTATGCGACGAACACCTGGAGTTCTCAAACGATCGTGATGGACTGTTGATAAAAGGAGCTTAGTGTTCGCACGAAGGGTACGTGGGTGGAATTGAGCGAGAAACTCTGGACGAAGAGCTCCCCAGTTTCTTGCAAAAGGGGTGGCTCACGATCACCATCGAGGTGTATGAATGATGAGAGAGAAAGGAGACCGCAAAGGCGGGTATCATCGAAGAACGTAACGCATAAAGTGAGAAGTAAAATTCAAACTTATATACGAAAGGACATCGCAAAAGAAGGAAAGGAAGAAACGTTAGAAAATGCAGAAGATGATATATGATTATATTGTATTATAATTTTTTTAAATCGATTTAAGCTTCAGTTGAAGAACACAGATTTACGATATTCTTTCACGGCAGAACTATGACAGTTGTCACTTTTTTTCGCTGTAATTATTTATTAAAATTACAATAACATAAATATCTCCTCAATTTATTTACATCTTTGAACAACAGCAAAATCGAAAAATTGAGTTGTCACAACATGAATATATAACTTTGTTCTGTCTGTCTGCAACGAAAATTTTTCTAATTGCATTTGACTACACAGGACCATTGCGGAACCTTACTTAAAGGACGAAGGGCGCGGACGGGGGAGGGGGAACGTCATGCAAAAGCAACCGAGGAGGAAAAAAGAGAGAACGAGAGCCGAAGGAGTTGGGAGAGTTACGGGAAAAGAGAGCGCAGGCACGAGAAAAAGAAGGCTAGGTAGAGCGAGGAGAGCGCGAAGAGGAGAACGCATGGGAGTAGCGAGAGAGAACGTCAGCTGGCCGCGTTCTCGCGTGACGACGCTTCGAACCGCCGCGCCGCGGCCGGCTCGGTTTCCCCCGTGGCGGCGGGAAGACCCGCCTCGTATCTCTGTCCCTCATTACTATTCTATGTGTCGTAGTAGACGACGAGGGCCGTCGTCGCGCATCAGGCCCAGTGTATAGACAACAAGAGAGAAGCGGGCAGTGTGCGTGCGTGCCTGCACGGTGCCGTGTTGTGCGTGCACAGGCGCACGCGCACGTTCGCGTCTCGACGAGACCCCCCTTTTTTATTTTTTTCCCCTTACCTCCTCCCCCCCCCTCTCTCTCTCTCTCTCTCCTTTTCACTCCTCTCTCACTCCTTCCTCGTCCCTCTCGATTCCCTCCCTTTGTTTTTATTCGCACCCTTGCTCCGCCAGAATGTCAGGGTGCGTGTCTGCGAAGAGCAAGCTCTAGCCACGCTAGCCCGCAGCGCTCGATGTCAACTCGTTGCCACGCATCTGCCTAGCCGGCTGTCACGCTATCGGTGAGCCTGAGAGAGCGAGAGTCGGAACAATCTTATACGTGTACGGTACACGATGAGGTCGAACGGGTTCTAAGAGTTAAGACCGTCGTCGAACTCTTCTGCGAGAGCCTCATCGATGCCCACTTCAGATTTTTTCTCGATTGACCGCTACAAGTGGAATCGTGGCGTTCGCGAAGTGGCTGCGAGCCATAACTTGCTGAAGTATTACAATGCGCGCTCTAATCGTCTCGTATCCCTTATAGTCAGTGCAACAGTAAAGTTCTCCTTTGATTTATAAATCAAATTTATTTCTAATTAATAGTAAACTATAGTAGAGCGCATATATCATCTTGAAGACTTTAAACACTATTTCGTAGTCAATTTACATTTTCTCGGGTTATTTTAATGAAAATGAACAGAAGACAAAAATGAAGTAATAAAACGTAACGGATATTTACCTCTTTGTTTACATTTTCTTAACGACTGCGGGTGACTCGTATTTATATTGCAAAAATATTGCACAGTTATTAGTGTAAAAAATTATCGCAAAATGCTTAACCTTTTTTCTTTACAGGAAGATTATCAACTTGTTGCGGTGTATTCGTTTTGCTGACGGTTAACACGTCATCGTTTAGAGAGCATATTATCTTATCGAAAAAAAAAAAAAAAAAAAAAAA
>NW_017275402.1:897208-1100175 GCF_001594065.2 Cyphomyrmex costatus
AAAAAAAAAAAAAAAAAACGGTACACAAAAGACAACGTACGATAAAAAAGTAAAGTCGATTGTAAAAATAGTGAAGAATATTTTAAGAAAAAAATTTTATGCTTATAATTTTTTATGCGATTTTTTTATGACTGCAATAAAATAAAGAATAATATATTACCTATTATACTAAACACATACACATATATCACTATGATACCGTATTGTTCCAATGTCTCAGATTATATTCTTCTGCTCTTCTCAGATTCATTGCATTTATAGACTCGTGAAAACTACAACTGCGCGTATTAATTATCAGAATACGATAATTGTGTGAAACTTTACAAGGTACTTCCGATACACATGATGTACGTTTTATTGTTGTATATTATTATAGAAGTACGAAGGTACAGAAAAAGCTTTAAAAAGTATTCGATACCCGCAAGCCACAAATTAGCACAAAGGATAAAATCTCGAACAACGAAGAGAGTTTTACAAAACCATACAAATATCGAATTTATATTATATACAGTCGATAAACATTTAATTGCATTAAATTGCGTATGCAGTTATTTTGTATTACTCAATGTTCTCGATCCAAAATTTGATGAGCGAATTATGTTAATAGAACAGAGCGAAATAATTCAGGTGCAACGTGCGAGATACAGTCGTTTCTGTCGTTAAATAAATAATTCGCATTATCGTTATATAGATAAAATAATAATTCATAACTCGTCCTTTATCAATAAATGGAATGAATAAATTACGCAAAATACATACTTGCTTTGATAAATAGCTAATACATTTACTGTCGTTAATTACAAAAGTCAATTGATCACGTAAGCTAATAATTGCGATTACTCATAGGAAACGATCGCATTTCGATGGGTAATGCGATGACACATAGAATGACACGTCGCTACCTGTCGAGTCTCTTGCTGGGCGAATGATAACACCAACAGCGGCCTTGCGTACTTCGCAACGGCACTTAGCATATCAAAACAAACACCACAAGGCCACGCGCGCGCATTAGTAAAACTGTCGTTTCAAAAAATATTTTTTTTTAATGTAATACATTATATAAATTAAATCGCGAAGAATATGCTCTTATTTCTAATTAAATTTTAATTAAATAGTTATTACACGCATGCAGTTTGTTTCTGTAGATTCATTAATCGCCTAGAAGATTAATTTTGTTCAATTAAGAGTGAGCATTTTAAGATAGAAATATTATCTAAGTAAATCTCAATCAACGAGAGAATTTACTTCAATTTAATCTATACAAATGTATATTATTAATATCAATTTCTAATTATTACAATACATACGAATTTTTTACATTTTTATTTTAATGCGTGACAATTTAAATTATTAATTAATTTTGTATTTATAAAGAATTATTGATCTTATTGTTTATATAAAATCAATCTCGTTGACCAAAGAATCAGTGCTAAAAGAGAAGTGAAATTGTATAATTTATATACATTGTTTCCTACTTGAATTAGATGATTCTGAAGAAAGAGCGCGAAGATTTGTCGTGGTGAATCGTAGGATTAAAAAGGTCCGGTAGAGGGTTAATGCCGTCATCTCTAACCAGAATTGACACGGCACTCATCCCCCTCGCAACGTAATTGGCCCCTTTGCTCTCTAGTCTGATGCCAGAAGGGATTTCTAGAAGTCAGTGGGCACAAATCCTATTTCGGCGGCGTTTATATTCGACAGAGAACCCTGGGGGCTGGTGTTTATTGCTGATCTAATAAAAGTCCCTCGCCTGTCGATTGTCGTAAACGCGAGTGTACGTCGTTATATGGCGCCCCATAATTGCCACAATAAATTTGCGCAATCCCCGTCAACGTCAGTTGTATTATCACCGTGTATTGTTTTAGGAAGCCGGGATATAAACGGCTTTATCTCCGAATTTCTCGTTTACATATATCTATTAAAACGTCATTTATTTGATATTTCTATCTAATACGCAAGCAAAGTAAAATTATTAATAAATTATAGTTATTAATCTGCTTCATGCAGACACGATATATAAGAAGCAGAGATTAATAACTGTAATTTATTAATAATTTTATCCTCTCCTGCGTATTAAGAATAAATATAAAATAAGTGACATTTTAATAGCATAAACTGGAAGTGGATAGATTGTGTTTCGAAGTTTCAAATTACACGTATTTATGGCATTTAAGTAATATTAAATTACACGACATTACAATACAATATTATAGTGAATGTTCGTATCAGTTATTATTTAGCATTAATGAACTATAACTAGACGTGTTTGTCATTAATTGAGTCCGTGATTATATTCTACTATTTTACGTAACTTCAATTGATACCTCGATTGATACGCGTTATATAGTTGAGATTTATCGTAGACGAACGGCAGGCGCCAAAGAAAATATGCCAAGAGAACAAAGAAGAATTGTTCAGTCGGAAGAGACAGAAACGGAGTCGATGAGAGGGTAGCCAAAATAATTAGCGGGAGGCATCGGGAAGGTCGGGCGGAAGGTCGTGGCCAGGAAGCGGCGTGGGGAGTCCTGTGATCTTAGGGAAGTCACGGGTCAGCTATGTGTGCTTTGCCTGGTTTTTGCTGGCGAATATTACTGCGCGCAATTAGCCGCGGTTCATTAGTTACTGTCCAATCAATCAAGACGCTCGACGCAAGAGACTTCCTTGTGAACTCGTCAGTTTTGTAGAAAGCTTGATATTTCCTGAAATCTCTCGTTTTCTATCAACCATGTCAAATAAAATTTTGCAACGAAAGAAAAAACTTGATGCAAGACAATATTTACAGAACGACTTATTATTATATACCTTTCTTTTTATAAAAATGGAAAAGAGTTTGAGTCTCTTTGGCGCTTTGATGGTGAAATAGATAAACCTTTCACGCGCTATAATTTTTTTAATGTATAGAATTAGATTTTGATTAATTACAAGGCATCGGCTTCGATTCACCTAATTTCCGAGAAGGATTCGATTGAGGTCAAAGACCAGATCGTGGTGGTTCTCAATATTATCGGTATAGCTTTCCTTTCTACATATAGATAACAGGCAGATGAAAAATATCTATTACTTGTACATTAAAGGAAAATTATCATACAAATATCATTATAAATTTTTTTATATCATACAAAATCAATTACAATAATAATTTTTCATTATGTATATATAATAAAATAATACTTTTCCGTGTATGTTTTAAAATTAGCGGTATGAAAGTCATATTGAAACAACACAAGTAGATCATACTCGAATCCAATAACGCTATATAATTCACGGCATCCATCTTCCTCAGTTTTCTGGTTGACCCTTTCCACGGGAGTTTAAATGAAACTCAGGTAATCTGCCGGGTGTTCGAGACTCCGTAGGTTCATTAGTCAGGAGACTAAACGCCGTTGCCCCACTCCCGCTAAGTAAGCTGTAAGGTCTAGGGACGAACCGGAAAGTCGAGTGTCTCTCGTAACGATGCGCTCGATCGATTATTACTGCATGATCTTGCACAATTCGCTATTTCGCCGCCGCGAGTTTCGATTCTCACCTCACGATACCGATAAATTGGCCACTTAAAAATCCATTAATTACAACGAGAAACGCGTGAATAGAATTTTGGGCAAAGTGACTTCCGAACAGGTTGCTCATTCATAAACACGTCAGACTTATGAATATTTCTTCCAACTGTTTGGGTATTTTACATTTTTTATATGAAGTTATTATTCTCACAGAAGTTTATATTTGACGCTATTAGATAATTGTTCATTAATTACTAATAAAAACCACGAAAGAAGAAAATTCCTTCTTGATAAGTGCATCAACATAGAAAATGCCAATAAAAGTCAACGCTGTACGCAAAACAAATTTGTTCATATAAAATTAATAACAAACGCAACGTTTTGACCATCAGTTTTTTTTCTCATCAGTGTCCCAAAAAATAATTAATATTAGGTATTTAAATATGATCATGATTTATCCGCTCAACAAATAAATATTAACACGTCAAATAAATGCAGTACAAAATCAGTTAAAATAAAACGGTAAAAATAAAAATGCGCTGATTGAGGAATTACTCTATAAGCGAAATAACAAAATAATAAAATTCAAATATTTTGGATAAGAGAAAAGCAAAAATATAAATAATATAATAATTTTACTTGCGCACCAATAACAGCGTTGGCTCTTCTTCATTTTTTACGTTATTCTCAGAGCCCTTTCTTTATTTTAGATTTTTGCCAACGTAAGGACTATTCGGCGCATAAAAGAAACGCGAACATGAATCAAATCCTCACGAATCACGAGACAATCGCGAGTCCGCTCTCCGACCCCGTTGAGGGAAATTTTTTTGTGGCCCGGCACACACAGTGGGATGATTTAGACGGTGCTGGTGAGTGGCGCCAAGGGAAGGATTGAGGGCGCTCTCCGACTTGTTCTGGGCCTGATTGCGTAGCCGTAGAAGCGTATAGCTCGGTCCGCGGCCCTCTGAGGGATTCGAGGAACGGGACGGCGGGAAGAGACAAGGTGAGATAGAAGAAGAACTTTCAGGGCACAGAGGCACTGGCGCCGCGCGCGGCAGCCTCAAAGGGATCCTCCGCACGCCCATCTGTCTCCGCTCCGCCCCTATTCCCGCGCACCATATACATCATGTACGACCGCGACGTACCCACACGACCACCGGGATCCGACATCGTGTCAGGCCACGTCACACATCACCGCCGCTGCGCCGAGTGTCCCCTCGAGGGGTTGCTTTACTCCGCGCCCTCCACGCGCTGCTACCTTTGTACCCTACCGGTTTGATCATGCCCTTCCGCGCATTGTAGATGGGCAGAGTTGCGATGGTAGCACCGTCAGACGTGTTATCATCACACTCGGTAACTTCAGTGTTGCAGCTGAGTTTATTCGGTAACGCTCGAGTCGATGTCATTATATTACATTGCCAAGCTGGATACAAATCGGATTTTTTCGCGAATTTTTATTTATAATTTACCATGGATGTTTTATCCTTATAAAGTTGAATCAAATTTAACTTTAATTAAAGATAGTGTTTAAATATTTTTAATTTACAAAGAAACTTGTAATTGTTTCAACGTTTGAAGTTTTTTTTTAATTAATAATTTGCCTCCTTTTATTGCGTTACGTAATATGTTTTTGATATTGCCTTAACGACGTTGCAGTATCGTGTATACTTGTTGGTTTTGCGAAAATGAAACATCGTATTTTATGCTGTCTGTGATTATACATTCGAATATAATGACAATATGATATGCGAAAATAAATAAAGAAAACATTTTTCTTCAATAATCGCGTCTTTTAGATACGTATAAGTTTTTTATATAAACAAAACTATATAAACAAAACTATATATGCAATGCTGAGATGTTTGTAATGTGAATATAATTACTCAATTTATCTTATAACATGTTTAAATGTCTTAGATCTATGTAATCCTAATTATACTAGAGACCTGCCATGTGGTAATCAATGTACTTAATTACAGGAACACTCTCTTACGCGCAATTCGCGTGTATCGTATAATCAGACGGCGTACGGACTTCTCACGATATGATTGATTATGGTTCATATAACTGCAAAGATTCAACTTTTTGCGATTCTATGCAGTTTCATGAGGATTTCTTGATCGAAAAAATTACAAAAATACTAACTTTATATCATTCAGCGACTATTCTTATTCTAACGATTTTATGAATCGAATACAATGTACATTTTTTTATAATAAAGTATTTTTAAATCCGTATATACATATTTCAAGTTCGAATATTTAAATTTTGAATTATATAATGCGTAACAGATCATATTCATCTTTAAGTATAAATCATATCGCAACAAGTTCTCCTTTAAATAAATATAACTGAGAGTTCAAGATCGCATAATTCAGTCAATTCCATCTGGATTGTTTTTTGAAGCAGGCACGCTGTTTACAATAAAAACCTCCGACCTATAGAATTAACGAGCCTAAGTGTATCCAACGAGGATTAGCAATCCTTCGATGGCAGCGAAGGGTGGGCATGGACGAGACACGAGAGGAGAACATAACGCCCACGGCAACGAGTCGTTTTACCGAGAAGTAGAGAGCTTGGTATAGTCAAGAATTTCCCGCGAGGCTCGCGTGTCCCGGATTTCAGGATGGGGCCCCTGTGCATCCTCGAGCATTCTCGATCTCTTCGGAAGAAGACACCTTCGGGGGGTTGACTAGTCTGGCTAGGATACATCCAGGATCACGCGAACCCCCTAAGGCACTAAACTGGCTAGCACGGAAACATCGGCTCGCAGATTTTTTGCGCTCGACTTACAAGATCCACACACAGACCAGTTGTCTGTAATACGCACACAAAGTGCGTATAATAATTTAGAAAAGTATTCAGTGTGATTCCATTTCATTGTTATCGTAAACGTAATTTAAAATCAAACTTTTGTTTAGAACAGTAATATTAACTGTTCTCTCTAATATATACATTTTCTTAATATATTACTTTATAAGAGACTTATATATTTTAATTATAAAATAGAACAGAACATGTAAAGAGAAGTCGCAGGCACAAAAATTAGTGCATAAAATTACTCATAAGTATATTGAATTTAAAAAAAGGAAGAAATATTTATAAAAATATAACGAAAAATTATATTTTGTAAAATATGCTTAACAACAATAAGTAGTATGGCACTACATTTTGTTAAATGCTCATCGATTTATATTTTACTATTATGACGTGGAGATCTGAAGATGTAATTGAATATAATCAAATGTGCATGAGAGCATATTTATACGAGTATAGAAGTATTATTTTATGTAAATTGCAAATAATAATTAAAACAAGGTAAAGGACAATGAGAGTCAATTCGTAAGTAAACAAAAAAGCGATTAAAACATTAAAATTATAATATGAATATTTAAAAAAAAGATTTTTCTTTAAATATTCATATTATAATTTTAATGTTTTAATCGCTTTTTTGTTTACTTACGAATTGACTCTCATTGTCCTTTACCTTGTTTTAATTATTATTTTCATATAAAGAGTCCTTCAACTTTAATTTTGTTTGTAAATTGCAAATTCAACGTATATAATGAAATTTTATAACATTAAATTTTTTTATTAGTGCACTAATTTTGACGCGTAATTCTCATATGTTCTTAGTTCTACTTATTATTGCTTATCATTAAGAGAATCTTATTATTATTTATTAAAACAAACACTTAACTCTATTTTAAAGATAAAAAAAAATGCGCTTTCCGTGCATGTATTATATCTATGCATATCTCTATACACTTATGGCGTGCCATTTACTTGGCGCTCACTGAATGGGCGATTCAACTTTCGACGCACAGGTAGCTGCAGAGACCGTCAAAAGTTGTCATAAATTACTGCAAAGGAAAACACCGTGCAAATAATGACGACGCGAGACAAGTGGATTCTCTTAACGAGCGAGTAACCGATCTTTGAGATAGAGTCGCGGGTGCTACGTGATGATCCCGAATGGATTTAGCACCCAATAAAAATGTATAAATATTTAATGCAAAAAAACGTGTCTCTCTTGCCCTTTCCATGGCTCTTACGATCCGGGGCCACCCTTGACGAGATCTAAACCACCACTGCGCGGGTCAACCGGTCTCTGATTCTTCGCGGCGGCCTATCTTTGTAGTCCGACGTATTCTCGTTTGTGAAACAAGCCGGCTTACAGGTACCGCGAGACAAAGACCCCGTGTAGCTTGGTGATGGGTATTTAGGGATTCGGTTATAATTGCTTTCGAGGTTTCTGAACCGGTGATATCCCGTGTTGGAGCTCGCTCCATGCCGCTGTCCACGCGGCTTCGTTACGCTTGTTCGGCAAAGATGAATCGTCTTTACCGAATAGAAGATACCAAAACGCTGTCAGGTAGGACATACGAAGAGAGATACTTGCGAATATCGTACACTTTAATACAGTTTTAATCACTCAAGATATTTTTATAATAAATTTATTAATATTGTAACTTCTCTCTCTCTCTAGTACACGTAATTTTCAATAAACGTTCTAAAATATTATGTAACTAATTCATTCATGTGATGAAATGATTTTATTGATAAAATAGTCACTTTTTGAGAGTTTCTTAATGTTCTTCTCTTTATTTTTAAAATATCTTTAATGCGCAAAAACAATAGAATCGTTGTCGCACATCTCCATCACAATAACAGTACAAATATTTACAAGGAAATACATTTCTACCATAGAAATTGTAATAAGATAATAACATCTTGTAATTTACAGCCTAACAGTTTAAGTATATAACTTTGGAGGCAATTTATTTCATAAAGAACTGTTGACACAACAACGATTGATACCGTATCATAATTATTAATATCGTTATTCAACATTTTACTGGATTGAAATTTTTTGGTCACAGTCCATTTATTTCGAAAGTAGCCAAGTATTACAAACTAGCTTAATTTTCATAGCCCTACTTTACCTTATATGAAATGTTGCACCTTGTTTCCTCTTCCGAGCGCCAGGCGCCAACGTTTCACTCCTCCTCAACGATCGTCGTTCGTCTTTTTTCATTCCTTTGAGCCATAGTCGCGATTTTACGATTATTTAAGATCATATTTTCGCAAAAGTTAACAAATAAAACTCCAAGTTTAATATGTACTTTTACGAGACGCATGCAAACACAATCAAACATTTTAATTTCAAGTCGATCAATATTTATTATCTCTCTGTTTCGACATACATTTAAAATACGTTAAAATAAATATGTTCGGCTTTATGAAACGATATACGTGTCTTGTGTTGGCGTTAAAATACGTATCTCGAAACCGGCCGGCCAAAGTATCGGACACTATGTTAATAAAAATATCGCGCCAGCGAAACAAATTATCTTTCTTAATATATAGTTTCGCATTGGTTTACTGTCTTCGCCCGTGTTGTCTTTTTCTCTCCCGTTTGGCACTCGTTTGCAGAGTCTCTCTCTCTCTCTCTCTCTCTTTCTTTTTCCTCACCTATCCGCTTCGGTGCAAGTCATTCCAGAATAATTTATAACCCGAAGGATCGGCTAAACGGACCGACTAACTTAACTAAATGCCGTGCTAATTTCATTTAACGCCTATGCCTATGTCTTGTACGCTGACCAAGGGGAAGTTGTTTATCGAGTGGTTCGTGTACCTGTGTGGGCTCAGTCACCTCTTTTGCATCGATTGCTTTCTATCGCTATTTTAAGTACGTTTCGATTAGTAGTTCTGTATATAATAGGGGCCATGGTATTTTTTTCTTATTTTAATCTTTTTCAATAAGTTATAAATAATCGTTTTCTATATAACTATATGTAACTAAACACTTGCACTCTACTCTTACATCCAATATCATAATAAGTTGAATATTTTGGAGATGTTTAGTAATATTTTTTATATTAATACAACACATGTAAAAGAGTTTAATTTTATGATTCAGCAATCGCATCTATCACTTATAAGATTTGCTTATTTAGCAAAGTACTTTAAAGTAATCAAATTTTTCTCTTTAATATCCGTTTAGCTGAAAAAAACCTACCGTTGGCGTGAAGATAGTACTCTCGAGGTCTACAATCTCTTCATTTCTTTTTGGGCGGGTCTTTCGCGGAGACTTAGTGCCACTTCTCACGAGAAACGGGAGAAAAAGGCGCAGCCGATAGTTTCTTTCGCCACAGCAATGAAAACCGATTCAACGGCCTCGTTAATGTAAAGTTTTATCGATTTGGGCCAAGCATAAATTTCGTAAGACGACGGTTTTTTTTTCTTTTTTTAAAGAAACATCACAGAAATGTGCGATTTGACACCCAGACGTGCTTCAGGAAATTACGACACTACCTCCCAAACCAAACAGTCAACGATATTAAGAGATTAGTTCAGCTACCGCTCCGTTCTCCAAAAAATTTATGAATCGATCAATAGAGCGATTATTTTAACGATAATGTCTTGTGTTTAGAAAATACAGATGATTTGGCGTTTTATGATTTCTTCCTAGGCAAAGACGATTTATTATCTCAGAAAAACTGAAGTAATGAAACAAAAAGAACATTCATGACCTGTATATAATTAAATCATAAATTTATCTTTATAATTTAAACATAACAATAATATTTGTAACTAAAAATTGAACTTTCTGCGTAGTGATTTAAATTGAATCCGAAGAGAGATGAACTTTCTGACTGAAAATCTGAAATTGATGGCATAAATCGACAGTAAACTCTAAGAGGATCCCAACGCTAAATTGCCCACCGCCCTCTTCGAAATAATCACTCTTGAGAAAAGGGACTGACTTTCGAAGATTCTTCCTTTTTTTTCCCCTCGAAGGAAACGTCATCTTCGGAGCCGTTTCCTGTCGACGACTAATGCGCCGAGTCAGGCGCCGCGTTGCTTTCTTCCATTCATGTTTTTCACGGGACGATTAATTGCCAGCGCTTGATAATATCAGTACGGTAGCGTCCTTTTGATGCTACTCATTTTCAAGGCCATCTCTAAAGTTAAAAGAACAGGTGCAAAGAAAAAGCAAGAAAATTGAAGGAACAGAACATTTTCAACGTTCTTTTAATCATTTACGAAAATTGTGAGGATATATTAATAAAAATATTATATTATTCTAAGTAAATGTTCATCTTATAAAATTTATGTCTTTTACTATTTTGAGAAATATTACATATTTTTATATTTATGAAAGGCCTGCAGCGTATCTAAATGTTGTAAATGTAAAGTTACTATAATAAATCACGTACGTTTAGAATATAAATATCTATAATATTATTTGATTATCACCGGTTTTATTGTGTAACATTTAAATATCAATACCATATAAGAAAGAGGACATTCACGTTTCAATAAAAGTTTAAACGACACAAGTACTCGGACAATGAGAGAACAAGATCGACCATACCAACAGTAGCAGGGATATCTTTCGACTCCGTTGCAACTAACTGAGAAGGCTTTATCTCGGCGAGGTGGATAAAGGATGGTGATTGCTTCTTTTCCTTTTTTCCGTTCTCTCATCCTCATTTCTGTCCCTCCCCCTTTCTCTCATACTCTCTCTTTCTCTTCCAACAGGACGTCGCACATCTCCGCCGTCATTACACGGCATGACAAGGCGCCTCTGTTCCTGCTCCTCTCAACTTCTCGCCACTTTTTCTGCTCCCTATTCTCGCACCATCTCTTCACACGCTTCTGGACGCGTTACGCCGATGGGAAGACAACAGCCGAGACGCACAATGATTGTCGCGAATGACGCCTTGTATACGAAACGGCGACCTTCCGACCTTCCTTACGCATCTCTATTGTTAGAACCGATCGATGAGCCGGCTAAAAGTTGAGAGAATTGTTCGAACACATATTTCTAAGATCCTTGAAATGTTGATGTTACGCATGTCTCAGTCTCTTCATTTCTACTTTTGATCTTTCAGTAAAGTTAAATTACATATATATACATGTATATAAAAAGATTGAAATGTAATGACACTTTAATGAAATTTATAGTTTTTTGAATCTAAAATTATGTCAGACATTTTTATTTAATTTATTTTAGAGCGCCTTGGCATTTTATCATTTTTCTGTATCCTATAGTGATTAATCGATCGAATTATCACGGAAGCTAGTTCCGGATAATTATCTTTTATCTTGACGCATAGACAATTATAAGTCGAGGATCATGTCGTGCGGTTAGATCAGCTCGACTTTCATAGAAGTCTATCCGAGAGGAAGTCGGCAGGTCCTGCAGGTTTACGAGGTCCACACTCGTGCACTAATTGATCCGCGGCTGCCCGTCTGTTCTACCTGCGTGGATGAGAGGGCGGCACGCGGACGGAGGAACGGACAAACGGATACACGCAGGAGTGGAAGCCCGAGTCTACGGTCGAAGCCAAGTACCAGGAACTGGGTCCTGGCTGGCAACACACGACTACATAGGACGATTATGTGCTTTAGAAGAGGCGCCAGTCTCTCTCCCATCCTTTTCCTCCTTTTCTTGTAGTTTTCTTGAATTCTGCAATTCTAGGGTTTCAGCGGAAATAAAATTGTTTTTTATTTGAAAAAAGTTAAGACTTATAAATTTTAAAGTTGATATTTTCTACACGATATGTAACAATGGATAGACCTGAAGATCTTCCTGTTTGTTCGTATAGAGTTTCTGTTCTGTTTATTCGTATAGAGATATTAAATTGCAGGAGACTTATTGTTAGTATTTTTTTTTAATTAGAGTTTTCATCACTTCGCCAACTCGAATTACATACCTAATAAACTGACATCCACTTTTAGTAGATACAACGAATGGTTACTAAAAGTGCTATGATCAGAAGTTACTGCAAAGCAGAACGTTTCCGCCGTGTCGCCGCGGTTTCTGCACGTGGCAGTCTTTTTCTTTGTTCCTCCGTCGGCATCCGGATGGACAAGATGGAAGAAACGGGAAGGAAATAGAGAATAAGGTAAAATACAAAGATAAAGAGAAAAAGAGACGGAAACCCGCGGGTCGGCAAACACCAACAAGTTGGTTGTAATAGGTCGCCCTGATCGGACGGTGGTCTCTTTCTCCCTTCTCTCTCTCTCTCTCTCTCTTTCTCTCTTTCTCTCATAAAGCCATGGGTTGAGGAGAGCGAATCCGTTGCATGCCACAAATTGACTCAAATATTTACGCAATTGGCATGATAACCGCATTACGTGATTATGTACGGTTGTTGCGCGCGATCCCGATGCTCACCCTCTCGTCCCATCATCAGCACTTTCCGCCACCTCTCTCTCTTCACCGTGTCTCTCGTGGCCCACCTCCACCTCCTCCATGACCTCCCGTATAAACGGCAAATCAGGGTTATTAAACGACCGTTCGCGGGACACGCATTGTTCGCGCTGGCCATGCAACTTCCGCCTCGAAGACCTTCCTGCTAACTTCGCCCCTTGCTCCGCTTCGTTTTTCCGCCTGTGCTCGCTTCTCTCTGCGACAAACATTATTTTTCTACATACGTTTCTATCCGTCCTACAATGTTCCTTTCAAAGACAGCCGGTTGTCGGGATTTGGTATTTACATCATTATATTAATGCAGGGGAGAAAAGAAAAGATTTTGTTAAACTGCTATCTAAAAATTTAGGTAGAAAAATTAAGTAGATACAAATCCGAAAATAATTCTGTTAAAAACTCAAGCATGATAAGTAATGCTGCTAATGAATTTTGATATTTTAGCAATCAGCTGCAGTGTTCTGTATAACTATTTGGATAATTTAACCAAATTTATTTTCAGATCTGTATCTTATAGCTAAATTTTTTCAAATACTTCAGCAAAACCATTCTTTCCGTTTAAAGATTTTTATTACAATATTATAAGATAAGGCAATCCATTACTGCGTAAATCTATTTATCATATTTCATTTAATTATTTAATACACTGATCTGCCGTTTATACTTATTTTAAAAGTAATATTATAATCATTATTGGTATATTAGTTCGTTTATTTATTGCAAGCTATTAATAAATAATCTTTAATAATTGTATATAAATTGTATTACAATAAGTAAATTAGCTTTATTTCTGCTGATTAAAAATACTGCTCCTTTGGTATTAACATTTTATGTTTTGCAACGATACATTGTTTTTATAAATATCTACAATTGGCGGGAATGAGAGAGTAGCTGCAACATTCGCTCGCCACCTATAACGATTGTGCTTTTAACGTGTCATTTTCATTCCCGAACGGTGCAAAACATCAAGGCCGAAATGTAATAATCGGTCATTTGAATAGATTACTAAATACGACTGGGAAAATACCTACTCACGCAACATTGTACAGACTGCTGATCGGGCTAAAGTCGACGGTGACTTGCATGAAAACTACCGCGTGATATTTTTTATTTCGCAAAAAGATACGATTAAATGGTGCACATATTAACGATGCGATGCGTTTATACTATATTATAATAATGAAGATATATGTAAATTATCGGTTGCAGAACTGGATCTAAAACACGTTCAATAGTATTGATCAAAATAGATGAAACATGTCATGAGACATTGTTAATAAGAAAAATAAAGAAAACAGAAATACAAAACTATGCATTTTTAACAAAATAGAATTATTAGTAAATTGACTGATCGGAATTTATCGAAAATATTTATCTCGGTGAGGTTCGTATTGTGGTCATATTGTAGATTTTCACGATATGAGAATTCTATGAAAACTACCAATACCTCACATCTCTTATCACCCCTGCAAAGCATGGCGGCTGCGCACCTAGGCTAATATAAGTTTTGCTTGGCGATTTCGCTTTGATGGTTGCTTCTTCGAAAATACAGTTACTTCAGCTGTCGATCTAGCATCGATCCGTTACGTAACATTCTATGGAAACGTTCGCTTGTGTTGGTTCGGGACGGCACGGAGCGCGCGTTACGTGCGGTTTCCGTAAATTGCTACGTGCGAACCCGGCCGATCCGCGTCGCGCACGATGTACATACTCATCGACGTGACGGTGTTGGTATCCTTAAGATGTGATCCTGCTAAAAAAGCGCCCCTCGCGCACAAGTTAGCACGCCGCCGCGCCGCAGGGGAAATCGACTGCGGAAAAATTGCTGCACGGAAATCGCACGTGGCCAACGAAAGCGGCGGAGAAAATAACGTTTCGTGCACGTGCGAATTATGCATCGCGCATGATTATTATGCAAAAAAAAAAATGCCAGCGAAAAATCGGAAACGCATGAGGATGTTCCGCCGAAGGGATCATGCTTCATCTCACGAGTATAGGTGATTCGGCGCGCAATAATATATGAGGAATCATCTGATTTAAATAATGCATATAATAATTATTTAGAAAGTCCACGCCAATGTATGGGAACAGTTCTAAAGAATATGGATGCGCAATTTAATTGCAATTCGATCGAGAGGGAGTTACTCTGAAAATTATATATCCATTATAAAGTAATTATTACTATTGGGTAATACTTACTTCATCATGTACTTAGTGGAAAATGTTATTTCAAAGGTCACTATACGTTCAGAAATTAATTGTTTCAGCATCTTTTATTTATTACCGCTGTTAATCTGGAAAATGCAATGTTTATTATATGTACAAATTATTATAAGTTGATAAAACTTTTATCAAAATGAAATTATATTGATATATATTGAAGATAATCTGCATCTTCTGAATAACTGAGTAACTAGTAGGTATTACCTGTTATAGAGATAAACGAACCTATACTTGTATTAAATCATAAAACCATTGTAGCTAAAAGCTATACTTATCTTAAAAAGTAAACAGAACTATACATATGCTTAGTTTAGTTATATTTAACTAAAAAAGTGAAGCTATAAGATATACTTATATCCCATGTATTCAAAACTTTTCTTAATTCATTGATCTATAGAAGTTGATTTATGCAACGCAAATATAAAAGAGTCTATGTGAATGTAAAAATATATTTTAATTATTGAATATACAGATATGTGTGTAATAGAAATAAGTTATGAGAAATATGGCGGAAGAAAAAGAAAGATTCTTTCCAATAATCACCCTCCTACCCATGTTGGGATTTAGGTCATCATGGTAAGAGAGTGAATCGTTTCGCGGTTACAGCATAATGAATTAAAATTACTGGTTGCGGCGACGAGACTTAAACACAAAGCATCGCTTTAAAGGCAAGAATTATTGTAATTACAACAATTTATTGTTACAGGGTACAGGCAATGGCACAGAGAATATCGTGTTCAATGGATCGATGGCGCTATCTAGTGATGCCTCTTTCAGGCATGTACATCCATCAAATGGTCTAACTGGCGACATCTTGAGCTCTAATAGGGACACTCCATCATTCCGTTGAGTTTCTGCATCGATATTTTATTTTAAAATAAAAAAATATTTTCATATATTGTAAAATTGAACGGATAATTACATTGCTTACATTTATATTAGTATCTTATGATATTATTATCTATTCTATTTTTTTCTAATTACAAAATGAGAAAGATATCCAAGCAGAACAACTAGCCCCGATAACATCAAATTGACATTAAAATAAATCGTTATTGATCGAAAAATAACTTTAAGTAATAAATTTGGAATCATTTTGACATTACATTTTAATATCATAGTGACTTATGTTCTGCTTGGAATAAATAATTGCTAAGACATAAATATAAAAGTTAAAAAGATATGAACATTAAATTTTATGTGATAAACTTAATATATATCAAAGTAAAATAATTTTTTAAATTAACACAGAATGCGCTAAAAAGAAATGTTTCAATAGAAGTTCTTTTGACTTGAAAATAAGGCAATTGATCTTTATATGATAAAGAATTGCAAGAGACTTTATCGACAGTGAAATGTGACAGATATATAAGAATAGACATGCTAGTGTTTCAAATGGAACCTGTTTACTGGCGCCTCACAATATGTAGAGAACTATGTAGGCACAAATATTTCAATGGGTAACATATAACTACTATCTTTAAATTTGTTTTGTGTTATGCATATTGATTCCATTCTGTGTTGTGTACAATGAATGCGAAGCGGGACCGCACCATATTCTTTATGCGAGTCGATGAGTTTCCGAGCGCTCGAGATTATCAGATCTCACAATGAACGACTGAATTAATCGATTAATTCAGTATTCTCAATTTATTCAAAATTTTAAATTATATAATAAAACTGTTTCTTTGGCCTATATATCTTACGAATGAAAATACAAAGTCCGAACTGTCAAATTTTGACAATAAGATATGTCATCATCATCATCGTCTTTAGAAACGTTGTCTGATTTACGTTTTAAACGTCAGATGGCATTCGCTAGTATTAATATAGCGTTTTCTCTTGGGATACACTGAGTGTAACCTTGCACTACACCAATTGCGTGTAAGTGCTGCACCAGTGCTGCACTATACACTAGTGTACATACACCATGGTATACACTACTTCATGCTATCGTGTTTAATCCCATTGCTGCCTGTTGAATTCCATTTTCAAATTTTAAACCATTCTTTTAAGATCGTATAAAATCCCACTTCGTGCATAAAATTTGCACTACACTATAGCCACGTTACACTGAATGAGTTTGCCTACTACCAACCAAGGAAACACACTGCACTGTCTGAGTGTTGTTCTGGTGACCGATAGTGCAACCAAAGAGAAAACGCTATTAGAAATATATCTTTGTTAAAAATATATTTAAAAAATATATATTTAAAGAAAAACAAACAAAATTATTTTTTTTATTGAAACAACCACAAATTATTATTTAACGATTTAAAATAAGTTAAGATCAAATAAAATTTGTTCTATCTGTAATCAAAAATTATGTATGCAATCTGTTCTGCATTTCGTCCTGCATTTCGTGGACTCGATTTCACCTCAATATATTATACTCGATGTCTGTAATTTTAAGCTAATTGGTTAACTTGACATCCGACACATTATCGTGTCTCCTGATTGATTGACAAGTTGCAATTAACGGTTTATATTCGTTTCTCGGAATTTTAAATTGATCGACAAGTTGCAATTAGATAGCCAAAAAAATTTAAGCACTATACAAGGTTAATTTCAATAAAAATATTTACCAAAAGTTTAAAATCTCGTGGGAGTCTTTAATTAAACATTTTATAATTTTTATTTATGTTTGCGTTTATAATAAAAAGTAAATCGTGTAAACAATTGCTTTTAATATGTATTTTCTAAAAACACCATTAAAACATTCGATAACTTTTTATATTTTTTAATGACGTAAATTATTAAATTATTTTATATAATTTTTATTTTTATAATTTGTTTTTATATACGCAATTATATTCTGTGAATATATTACGTACGGAATAGAACTATATACGTAACACAGAAGAAAATCGGAGACCATAGATTTATTACTTTCCAGACTATCCATGAATATACAGGTTGACGTGCATATGTTGTGCATATAGTTGTGCATTGAAGCTAATCAATAAGTTCCATCTAAAACTCGTGCACTCTTTGCCGATACTAAACGATTTCTTATCCAGTCCATCTACGTTTGAATATATTTTATATCTGAGAAATGATTACATGCCCATAAGATTTTGCTCTCTCGTTAATGATAACCGTTTTCACCTCGTACAAGGCTTAAGCTATCTAATAAGGAACGATGCTCACGATCATGATAACCGGACGTCACCACACATTTATTATATAAACGAAAACTATATTTTGTCTATGAATATTGTTTACCACTTTCCTATTTATCAGTATCTGTCGTTACATATCGCTCATCAACATCTCGTACTCATCTTATTAAACGATGCCTCGCGGTGTTACGTGCTGTGCGTCTTGAAGTTATTTATAGAGAAATGTGCATTTATATATGTCTCTCTCTCTCTCTCTCTCTCTCTCTCTCTAAACAGCTGTGCTTTTCTCTAAGGGTGCGTACCATTTGACTCTTATAACGCTCGCGAGCATCATTTGTCTTTGTATAATATTTGATAACAAGGATAAAATATTTCCCCGAGTGTTGTGACCACTTCTTAAATTAAATGGAACACAGCCTTCATATTACGTCGATCCTTAGTTGTTTTGTCCACGTACGTCTTTGGTAATGTTATAGAATATTGTTATTTGTCGCACAACTGACGCGAAAAGATAAGGGGATTCACATATGCAATTTCAGCGAACAACTGTCGCGCAAGTTGCCATGTATCGAAAAAGTTGATCCCTTATAAGTATCGGTTCGGCAATTTTCCAAGTCAAATTGCAAACGCCCGTAAAAACATAGTGTATCAGATTAAACAAAATACATACAGAAGAAGGAAATGGCAAAAAATTTTCTCTTCAATTTTTGCAACCTGTTTCTGTCTTAGTCTATAATTTTGATGTGAGTATATATATTATTGTATTAGGCTCGAGAATACTTTTTCTTTATTTTTTTATAATTAATTAATATCATTTTATTACTTCCTCGTTAATAGTATTATGTTTATAATTAATTATAATAAGTAAAAATCTTAACCTAAATGTGGCAAGGATTTTATTAATTAAACAAAATATATATCTAAAGTAAACTGTCTTTTCGTACTTATGATATATAATAATATACTAGTAATGCAAAAATTAATGTATGGAACATAACGTTTACTATAGAATTAATTACAATGAAAATTTATATTCGTTAAATTTTTTATTCGGAGTACAAACGGAGCAAAAAAAAGAGAAATAAAATTTTCTAGATTTTATTTTCAGGTAAATATTTGCACATTGAAGAACGATCGATAAAATTATTTGATTATGAAATATACAATATTATTAATCTGCATTCTAACAATTAGTATATTTCTGACAAATTGTCAAATTTTAATAATACATTGTACAATATTGTCATTTAAAACAAAAACTTCTTACAATTATAATAATATATAATTTAAAATATTGATTATTTGTTAAAATCTCTATTTGGTGCAAAAAAAATTGAAGAGGATGAATCTACTTATATAATATTATACGCATTTATTATTTTTAATCATTTCCCATCACCATATAATAACAAAAGCCGTATATTATTTAACTTCTCTAAAGCGACAAATCATTTCTGAGTTTTTGCTATTTTTCTTGTGCGGTTGCTGATCCAGTCCTTTTCTTCCTCTGCCAGACTTCATTTTCGATACTTAAATTAATTAAATAATTATTTTTTTAATCATCGATATACATATAATATCCGTTGTTACAAAAGTGCTAAGATTATTGCATAAAACTCAATAATTTATAAGAGCGTGTTTCGAACAATTTCCAATGAATAATTATATGAATATATAATATACACATACATACACACACATATATTGTATATTCTAATAAATTCTATTATTTTTAAGTATTAAAATTATATCAATTAGTAAATTAAATATTTTTTCCACAATCTGGTTTTGTATGAGTAAAACTTACTCATCGCTACCGTCCCTTGAATATCCAGCTAATGCTCGCCATAATTCCTTTGGACCTTCGATTGCTAGAGGAAAATTCTGCCAAGTCCATTCTTCAACTAACAAGAAAAAATAAGGCATAGAATTATGCAGTCAGATATAATACGAAAAAATATATCAATGAATGTCTGACCTTTTGAAGGATAATCTATACGCCTTTTAGTTAAATCAGAGTAAGTTTCTTGTTCGTCTTGCAGCAATAAGGGGTTGGTTGACTTAAAAAATGCAATTCAGGGATTATTTTGTATAATTATTATGTAACAATCATTACATAAATAAAATCTCAAAAGTATACAATAATACAACAAAGATTACAATAATTAGTTTCAATAATTAAATACCTTGTATTGACTGCTTCTACCAATTCGAGGAATATGTTTCTCAGCTTTATAAAAAAAATCTTCGAACCTTCCGCTTCGACCAACTCTAGGCAGAGTAGGGATTTTTGCGATTTTCAAGAAGAATGCCGGTACTTCGTCAGCAATTGTGATATTTTGACATATTAACAACATGACAGCTCCAATGAGAAAAGCTGAATATTCATGCACAAAAAATAATGAACATTTTAATATTTAAATAAGAAAGGCATTATTCTTTAGCCGTATTATAATTAGACGAGCACTAAACATACATTATCTTTGTAAATTTCTACAGCATGTAAATATATTGTGTGTGTTTAATTTACCATTAAAAAATATTCTTCCGATTCGTGGAGCGCACACCCTCGGCAGCATTATTTCGAAAAAGTAACCGTTCAGTGCCTGTAATGAATCAAACGCAGTTCAGTTTTCAAGAGCAACTTCACTCTTTGCACATCACACCGATTAAGGTCAACACCTTAGAATCGGTAACAATTAATTTAACAGATGAACGTGTGTCAATCGACGTGGCATTCTCGATCGCGGTCGACGCGGAAGTGACTGCCATAGAAACCTGCCGATTCTCGCGGAAAGGATGTGAGTCTCGCGGGCATTCGGCGAACACTGAGCGATTTTTCGCATACTTACGGCTTCTTCCATTATCGCGAAGAGTGGACCGGAGTGCTCGAGGATTGTGGGCGAAGGAGAATCGACGAGAAGTTTGCACGTCGTGAAACCTCATCGTATTTGAATCACGCTGACTGTTTGTCCTCGTTCGCGTAACACGCACAGAAATATTCAATCGCGCACCCGTGCGAGTAAAATGCATTCTATAGAACTGATGCCTCGTAGGATGTTACGGAAAATGTTTGACGCTATGCAATTGCATGAAAAGAAGTAAATAAAGAATTTCCGAAATCGCCAACGAGTGATTGAACGCCCTCAGTGAGAAATTGGAAATTCTATATATAGATACTTAATTTTTTCACATAATAGAGAGAAAGCAACGGCACTGAAAATTAATCTTTGTGGAATGATCTTGACCTTAAAAATAATTTTTTTAAATAGTTTTTTTAGATGTGCTGCGAACAATCTTGACCTTAAAAATAATTTCTTAAATAAGTTTTTTAGAAAAGCTGCGATAAAAATATCTACTGTTAAATTTTTAAATTCTGTATAAAGGGCATATATTATATATTCAGAGACATTTACTTTTCTATTTGAAAACCATGAGAAAGATATTGGTTATTCTAATTTAATATTACGGAGCTATATAAATAATATTCCCTTACCTGAAGATAAACTGAATACAATGAACTTAATTCCATCAAACTCAGGGTATTTATACTTGATTAAAGAGTAATTAAATATTTAGTTCATGTGCGTCTTGTAAATTAACATCAATGTGTTCGTCTTTAGTACTACCGAGAATAAATTTCTCGGCTGGCTTTTATCAGCGGAATATTTATCGTCCACAAGTGAAATACTTCATACTTTAATTTGACATAAATTCTTAACAAACTAAAAAAGAAAAACAATTTTTGTGCATTTTAACGTACGATACAATTTACGTACAATTAATTTAATGAATAAAATATGATTATTATTGCATTACTTACTTGACAATAAAATATAACATTGTAAAAGCAAAATTTCTTTATCAATACGACTTTGTTATTGCAGTTAAATGCTTATAAGTAGAATATTTAAATATAATAAATGAAATATTGTACATATATTTATAAAGCGATAAAATCAAATACATGTCAATACTTTTGCAGTTGTTTCGTATTGCATGTTTTTTCAGCCGTAGACAATAGACTATAACCCTTATTCAGGCAGGTGAATGGCACGTGCTTTCAATATTAAATCGCTTCTAATTTATATTTAACTGAATTGCAATGAACTCTTATAATTATTGGAGAATTACTGAAATTAAATATTTTATTAAATATACATACATACTTTATTACTTTAAACATTAAACTATTTTAAGAGTTCTGATCGGTAATTACTTTATCACATAATTATTTGAAAAATTGTCGTGATATTACTTTATAATAATTTAAATGAAAATAAAAATAAATAATTATTATACTTCGTATAATATTAAATCTTCGACGGCAATATAAATTTTAATATTTAGTAATAAAAGTTTTTAAGAAACAGCAAATTTTTTATCGTTTTGGATATAAATAAATTTTAGTATACTTGTCAAAATAATGAGTTTTTATTATCTTAAAAATGTTGGATTGTATTTTATTTACTTTTACAACTTAAATTTAGCTACCAATATTCACAATGGAAGTATTAATGATGCTATTATTTAAAAACTTTAGTTGCCTGCCGAGGATTAGTTAATACTTTTATACCTTTTATGTAATGTGGAAGATAGAAGGTAAAAATAATTAAATACTGATTAGCTCTTGAAATCATAATACTTTATTTGGGATACTTCTGTTAAATAAAGCTAGATCGAGGAAGCTTAAACCATTACAATTACAATATTGTTTATGTAATTATGTATAAAGTTACGATTAGATACACGACGCGTAATGAAACGGTTATTGATAGAAGACAATGTGACGAACTTTCAAGTGCATGATTGCAGGTACTTTACAGGAATCGGTTAGTTACGTTATTTCATGGGTCGATCAGTCGGCGAGAATCATGGATTGTCTCGGTCGGTTTTATATCTTCAGTTGGATTCTTGATGAGACAACCAAGCGGTGCAGGTTTCACTAGCGACTTCGCAAATCGCTGATAGAGCGCGACTTGTAACTTCATAATCTGAAAAGAAAAACGATTTATTGATTATCTTTTAGGATATAATTAGAAGTAATCAGTTTCAATATAAATCGGTGCAATAAAATTATACAAACTGCAGTTTTTTGTAAGCGAACGATATTTTAAGAACGAAAAATTATAAAATAACGTAAAATAGAATGTAGAATATAGCAGATAAAAGTTTGAGAGGCATAAGAAATACAGATTTGATTTAAGTATTTTTATATAATAATTACTATATAATAAAATTATGTTAATTGATATTCTAATGTAAACCATTTAACAGATTGAGTTGGTCTTATTTATTTATGTTAAATATTAAAGCTTAACATAAATAAATTTATTTTAAGCTCTAAAATTGGCCTTTTTTCTTTATAAAATTAAAATTTTTTATAAGTATTTTTTTTTTATAAAGATGTGCTTACCAGTTACAGTGTTAGATCGTTTGCCGAATATGCTACCGTTGAAAGGTGGTTTTTTGTAGGCAGCATTTGCACTGATGACGAAAGCTACCATGATAACAGCGAGAGCCAGGATAAGGCGAATGGAAACCATGTCGACGCGTTGATCTATTTTCGTCTGAAATAAAAAGTAAAGAATATTCGTTGAAAATTTATAAAACACTTTTTAATTATTGTTTTATTTTATTTATTGTCATAAATAAGTAATCAGTTTAATAATTAGAAATATGTAGTAATAATAAATTTTTAAAAAGTTTATAATAAATAAATTTTAATATGAAAAAATTTACTCTTTTTTGAAAGAACGAAACGAACTGTGTGATCCTTAGAAGATACGGTCACTGAATGTTACAAGCGACGCAAAAGCTGTGAGCTTTTATACTCGGGAAAACGATTCGAAGACAAATGTCTCTATCAAACGCAGTCGACCTACATTATTTGCAAGTAACGTCACAAGTTCGTCCAAGAGGGTATTGATTTATCATGGAATATCAAAATTCGTAATAACTGACGGTGACTAACTTGTGCGTAAAAATATCACATAAAGTCACTCTATAAACAAATATTATAATCTTTTTAAGACCGATGTATTGATAAACAATAATTAGGAAGAAGAAAGCCTTAATATCGGTTAAAGCTAGATCAAGAATGCTTTATAATAATTATGTGTGAAATTTATATACCGAGTATGTAGTCTCTTTAATCGTGTGCCGAAAATTTTTTCAGACTTACAACGCAACTCTAAACAACTACCGCGGTAATATCATATAGTTAAATTGACAAGCAATCTAACAATTGTTGATGCTTATAGCATCTTATGGATCTTAATATGTTGAAAGACATATATTAAATTTTTAACGATGTAATGTTGAAGTAATGAGCAGTCGAAATCTATGAAAAGTAAGATTTGCGAAGAATACAAGTTGGCGTTTCGTCCCGGCTTCCACTACTGGACTCATCAGTAAAATGACTCTATAAAATTGAAAAATTATTGTTTTTCATCAGAAAAATCAGAAATTTTAGTATGTCAAAAGATTTATTTAAGTATTTACGAAATTTATATACAGAGGAAAAAATATATAACGTAAAAATAAAAAAGACTTGCATTTATATTTATTTGTATATAGTTATTGTAATTAAAATTGTAATGTTTTTACCTGAATAAACGGGATGTATCTGAGAGATGGTACTCGACTGATGCCTCTTCGGTGGTTGAAACGGCTTTTATAAGAGAGTAGACTATGTTCCAAGAATGTAGTGTGTGTGAAAAAGATAATAACCTATCAGAAAGTGTAATATGATTAAAGACCACCCTGATTGCCTTTTACTGCAGGGAAATAACACAATGTTTCGAACGTATCACATAGATCATATATCGCGGAGAAACTTAATAAAATATCATAGTTATTATTAATATTAATATCTATTTTTATTTAACACCGTTTTTAAATAATTATATTAAAATACTTTACTCTAAAGTACATTATTAACAGAGAGATTAAAGTTTTATTATTTTATTGTTTATGTGATTTTGAAAAATAAAAAGTACAGTTTCTTCAGTGAGTATGCTTATTAAGAAAGTAATTTTTTAGTAATTTAATTTAAGTGTAATTTACACGGAGCGACTTTTATTCTTTAGAAGCCACGTCTGGTGACATTAATTTGCCAGCGAATTTTCTCGACTTTGCTGCTATTCGTTTGAAGTAAGCTTTTTAATTCGACAGCGAATTCACTGATGAAAGCTTCTTCTACACGTTTGGTTTTTATTTGCTAGCGAATAAAATTTTGAAATCGCAGCGTCATATCGAGTGAAAAAATTCGTCTTTTCACGACAACTTAAAAATTCGTTCTGGAAGAACAGAAAGAAGCTAGCAACAAGCATCGAAAGCGGTATTCGCCGCGACTATACGCTAGCAAGAGCAAACTCGCGTCTAGAAGTTTTTAGTAGCGAATTCGCTATGACATCACTAGACGCGGCTTCTAGCAAATAAAAGTCGCCGCGTATAAATTACGCTTTAGTCTTTATAATATTTATATTTAATATAATGTGAATATGTTAGCTAAAGGAAATATAAGGAATTGCAAATTGTTCGTGCTATTATTTAAAAAATTATCTTCTTGATATATATATATATATATATATATATATATATATATATATACCAGTATGTGTATAATTTTGATAAAAAGTGTGAAAAATTATTGATTAGTAGAATGGGTAGTTAGGTAAATACAATTCTTTCTTTAAAATTAAAGTATTATCAATAAATGGTATTAAAATAGTATCTGTATCTATTGTTGATATAACATCAGAGCTAGTAATCTAAATTGAAAGTTCTAGGATTTTGTCGATACCGTTCGTGACAAGTAAGGTATATCATCGATAGATAAGATACTGTTGCCTTCCCTACGTATGATACTCTCATCGCGTCCGTCGATAAAAGGCTTTACTATATTTTCAGCATATAATATAGCAGTCAGTACTCTTTTAATGTATTAATTTTTTATTATAAATGTTTTAAGAAAGATTATTTTTTAAATTAATATTGTTGCAAAAATGTGTTATATTATTAGTTACAAGACACTTCAATTTTTATTAACAAAGTAATAATACTAAAATAATAACAGAATTTTTTAATTTTGTTATAAACAACATTTTTATTATTACATAGCTAAGTATATAATATACATTAAACTTTTGCAACATATGTGTATACATTTTACAATATTGACATAAATAATATAAATATAATTAAAAAGTTTGTGTTTTAACAGGAGCTGAACCGTCTGTATGAATCAATGCATGAATATTTTAAGCAGTTACTTTATTTAATTAAAAAATTTTTTTAAATAATAGCGCGCACGTACGTTTCACTTGCATAATATTATATCACATGTTAGTTACAAAAAGTGATTGTTATAGATTATATAATTATAAATGTGTAGTTAGAAATACGAGAGAAGTTTGATATGACATTGTATCTTTCTTTTATGTTAGTACAACATGTATAGACTAGTACGAATATTTATATGAATATAATTAATATATATGTATATGTATACAGTTAGGTAATTATATAAATAATTACATATATATTATAATGTAAGATAATCAATTATTAGAGCCAAATTTAATCACGCTCTCGATGATCGATCGATTTCTCAATACGATTATTATATGTACATAATAATTAAATTACATTTGTAACATTCTTCATAGACACTCAACAAGTAACAATCCATTTAATCATTATTCTTGTTCTTTTTGTTTATCTATTGAATTATAAAGTTCTCACAGTTAAAACGTACATGTATTTATCGATTGAAAACCGAGAGCGCAATACGATTAAAAATACATCGTATAGGCATATTAGAGTCTACGTCTTATTGTCGCGTCACAACTTTTTCTTCTTAATTTGGCACGATAAACAAACACGCCGTCGATTACTCGCTCTGTACGATCAATACAAATAAATAGTTATTTTACAAGGTTAATAGTTTTTGTATATCGACGACGTATTGATACCGGCCAAGACTTATCGCACTAAACAACGAGTAAATTATCTGCGCCTTATCAATATACACTAATCGGTTAAGTAATATCATATAAAGCGGTTGCCAAGAAACAGTAATTTAACTACAAAGTATGGAAGACATGGATTTTGTTTCGTTTGCTTATTTACATATTGTATATTCTATCGTTGTATAAAAATTAATTGCTTTATGTAAACTATAATTAGCGCGAGAATGCACGTGCATATCGTGCGCGCATATAAATAGAATTTATTGCATAATACACATATCACACATCGATGTCCTGCTCACACGTCGCAAGCTTTTTGATCAAATGTTTATTATATCTCAACATAGATGTATATATCTATAGATATAATTAACTTGTTTTAATAAAAAATTGTAATTTTAAGCACATAATTAATAAATTTTTTGTATTGAAATGATTAACTTCATTAAATTTAGATTCTTACTGTTTGGTAAAGATTATCTATTAGAGAACAAGTATCTACTCTCATTTATAATTATCGAAAGATTATTTATTATTAGGATATTTTTATAAGATAATTAATATATACGAAACAAAGGATATACAGAAATATTTTCGTTTATTTAAGTTACGTATTATACTCAGTAGGCCAGGTCTATGACACATTATACAATATGATATTATAAGAATGTAATAATAATATCTCGTAGAATATATTATTAATATTTCATTACTAGTTGCCTTTGAGGTATTGTAATAACAGTTAAATCGAATTAAATGCATTTAATTATACATGTTCGTAGCAATCATGTTTCATTGCACTATATTTCTTCGGAAAATTACATATTATCTGAAATACTTGAAAGGATTGAGTATCAATTAAACCGTGTGAGATCGACGAAAATTCCAGCGTCATATTTTCTGAGTCAAAATAGAAATATAATGCAATTCCGTGTGAACTGGACCTGTGCAGAACTGTCTTAAGCCTAAAGCGATTATAATATATTAAACATTAAGTGAAAAATCTTATCATTTGTCGTAACTTAATATTCTATAATTATATTATTTTACACATATTTATATTAATACGTACCAGTTAATTGTTTGCCATCAACTTTCTTAGTTTCTTCCATAATATTTTTTTTTACTTTTGTATTTTTCGTTAAACTTTTTGTACAGACTATGTAAAAATGAGAGTAAAAATCGGCAAATAAATATAAATATGTATAAAAATATAAGTATATATAAAAACGGAAAAATATAAAAGTATATATAAAAAAGATGCACATATATTAAAAATATAAAAAGATACAGTTCTATAAATGGAATATTATGTAGAATGACAAAAGAATTTTTTTTTTTATAGCGCTTGAATTATTACAATCTAACAATAATATTATGTAATTTTTAGAATTACGTATGTAACAATGTATTACAATAGATAACAAATGATTAATTATCCAAAAATAATAATTTGTTAATTTCTCCAACGTATTACGGTTATGCGTTAAACTGCTGGGACAAAAATTAATTTATATAACAAAATCGAAAGGAAAATCATATAGTCTCAAATTACTTCTATTTTACGTCTTCCTGATTACGATGAGAAACACTTTTTTAACGTAATGGATTAACTATAAGCTAACGATTAATGCAAAATATGAAAATTTGTGCTCTTCACGCGAACTCTCTCTCCTATCTGTTATTTTTGTCTATGTATGTTTTATAATTGTTCAGCTTTTTTCCATTTCACAATTTTATCATTATCGACAGACTTCATCATTATCAAGCTTGGTATTGCACGATTTTGAGCAACTATGTTTTGTTTCACTATGTTCACCTAATGTTGGGTTGTCTTGATCCTGATGGGAGGAAGCTTCGGCAGTCTTCTCTTTGGACGAGTCTAGATTTTCGGGAAGTGGCGATTCGCGTTTCCTTATATTTATATAATCCCATACGTCTATGTTTTCATATTTCTTCGCTTCTTCATCCAATTTTCCTATAGTTTCGTCGTTCAATTCTTCATCGATTAATGTTTCATCATTTATTTCACTCTCGTCAACATCTCGTCTTACTCGTTCGTCATTCGATTGTACATTAGTACTATCTCGGGCTATACAAGCTGTCTCTAATTTTCCAGAATTTATGGAGACGTCCTTGAACAGTTCGTCACGAATCTCGCATAGGATGATTACGTCAAGAGGTGAATCGAGAATCGTAGTCATGATATCCTTCGCCAACTCCTTTACCAGAAAGTTGAGCCGCCAACTTTCGTGAAGGCGCATAGTGTTCGGACTCAAGGGTGTTAAAGCATCACAATAACATCCTATACTTGCTTCGAGGGATGATCTCAGAGCAAAACAGTTGACTTCCGACGGGATTGATAGATCGTAATTGCACAGTTTCAAACAGTGGCCCATAATAGCAAACGCCTGGTGCTCGTCGCTGGTGGACTGGAGCCTGCAGTTTACCTTGGGATATCGGGGAAATAGTATCAGATCCCTCTCTTGCTCGGATTCAGTCTCTGCCCCGGGATTGCAGAGTAGGGCGCAAGCGTCGACCGTGAGAGGCCTTGGCACGCTCGTGGCGCGGCCCACCAACGCCAACACCAACAGGAATATCCAACAGAACGTAGGCGTCATCTGAAAATGATGGCTAATCAATATTCTGAAGGGGATGCAGCTCCGCGTTCCGATGCCGGCTTATTGGAAGGGATGTATGGCTAAGGAGGAATTCCTAGAGTCTGACCGCGCTCCCGCATGTATATATTCCAGAATAGGATTTCGGTAGCCGCTATTGTGTATTGGATAAACTAGGATACAGATGAGCTTAACAATTGCGAGATTTTAGTTGATATAATTAACGTTAATAAATGATTATTGCGGGTATTGAATATGCGATTTCAGCGTCGTATTACTTTAAAAATTTCTTATGTTGATTTTGAAAAACCGTTAAATTATGTGTGACAATAAATTCATTTTAATTTTTAAATCCAAATTGTTATAAAGAATGTTTTTAAAATAGTATAAAATTTAATAGCACACTCTACTCACTTTTATATATAATACGGAAAAGATGATTTAATTTCCTAACACTTCCTCTAATAGTTTTATTAGAATGTTTAGAAATAAAAATCTCTCTCTCTGCTGTTGAAACGAATGTTCCGTACAGTTTAAAGTATCCGTTGAAAGTGACTTTGCTCACAAAGAGATACATACACCACCGTTTGAAATACAAATATCTGTTATGACACTCACAACTGATGGTTTTATAGTTTCATTCCAAGCAGGGCCGATCTTAGCATTAGTAGAGCCTAGTGCAAATAGATGTTTTCTTTGAATACAGTATTAATATTTTTTAATTAGCAAAAAGTAAGAGAAAAAGATTTCAAATATATAGTGTTAAGAAACAGAATATATGATAAAGTTTCTTGTATAGCTACAAGCTTAGTAACATTTTCTGAAATAATACGAATGACGTATTTTCGTTCAGTTCTGGAAAAATTTCAAATTGACATTTTGAGCTTGGCATCTCAAATTTTCGTTTCCAATACAGACAGATTATACAAATTGAACATCTTTTAAGATGTATTTAATTACAACACAAGCTATTACTGTTCGCCTAGAAGAAAGTGTCAATAAATCATAGGGAGTTAAAAAGAATCAGAACATAATCATGTGTATGTAAATGTTTCACTAATAGTTTAAATTGGAATTACAAGAATGTCAAACTATTTATCATTAATGATTTTTTAGATAATAGTGGCAAAAAATGCCAAATATATTGATCCGTTTTAAATACTTTTTTTAACACAACAAATTACATAAATATATTTTTAAAAAAATTTTCATTACTATTTCTAAAAAATATAATTCTAAATGAGTTTTCTTTTTTAAAAAGCATTAAATTAAGAAATATTTATTAGCTAAACAATTATGTTTATATAAACTTTTTTATATAAAGAAAATAATAATATTTATATGTTTATATATATTTTGATTAATCACCTTTAGTTAATCACCAACAAAATATTAAGCACTCAGAGCTGGGCTCTATAGATTTAAAACAATTTTAACTGGAAAACAATATTTGTGAGATAATTACATTTCGTATTTATATTTTTTATTTCAACGGAGGACATGAAAATATTTTGTATTTTATAGGATTATATAAAAGTATTCTATATTTTGTATATATTTAAAATACTAAGATTAACAATCAATTTTATTATTTGAATTATAAGATATAATCAATTAAAAGTACTTTTATAATAATTTTAAATACAAAATACGTAATGCTTTTATGCGCTGCTTTGAAAAACAAAATATACAATACATTTTTATTACAAATATTGTGTTTTAGGTAAAAGTATTTTAAATACATAATGCCAGCCCTGAATGTACTTAAATGTTTAAGATCATGAGATGTTTCCGGTCACGCTCTTTATGAGATAACCATTCGCCTATTGAAGTATAAAAAGTAACAAGAGGCGTTACCGAAAACATCTCATGATCTTAATAAGCGTATATTAATGTTTCCTTGATTATAGCTCCAAAGCATATACATATTTGAATGTAAATGTTTAAGTATTATGATAGATTTTTTTAAGTAAATACGTAATGTGTGTACGAACACAGTTTAATACATTAATTTCCAATTTATAGAAAGAAATTTATAGAAAAAAAATTGCCACAACCAAAAATAATAACAATTTTCGCTTATCAAAATTTGGTTGCGTAAAAGATAGTCATATCTTTACAGCTATATTCATTGAGATATGTCAATCTTACGGTTATCACAAGTATACTATAGTCCTTATACATATAACCAAAAGATGTATTGATGGGCGAATTTTGATCAGGTATAATAGTACATTACAAAAATCTGATTAATTATTGCACAATTTTGTTAAAAAGTAATATATAATAACTGAATATAATTGAATGTTAATAAATGTAATATTTATAAATAAATTGAATTATTTGATTACAGACTACCATCACATTGTAATACATTTACTCATACTCTATAATATGCAAACTTAAACAATTTAACTGACAATACATACCGTGTTGTTAACAGTTAAATTATATTTATATATTTCATATACACTTTTACTAGAAAAACTTTCTAATGTGGATACAAATTTATAACTTGAAAAAACCTACTAAAAAAGAATTAAATTAATCAGTAATCCTTAAAATAATTATTAATTATTTTAACTAAATATAAATTATCGCGTGTCACTACTTATACATACGTATAAATCTTTATATATTTTATTTTATAAAGCGAATTTAAATTACTAAAATAATTTGTTAAAAATATATACTTGACATAAAAATATTTGCACATATATATAAAAATATACTGCACGCGTGTGTTTACGAGATTTTAAATCATTTTAAAAATAATTTTAAATTTTATTTCTATAATTGTAATGTAATTTGTTTCATAATAACAGAATGCGCTCGCATATTTCGGTTTAATTATTTAAAATTATCGAATCAGAAAACGAGATTAAACTTATTGACTCTATTGTCAGTTAAATTGTTTGAGTTTGTATATATAGAATATGATGGCAGTCTGTAATCAAATAATTCAATTAATTTATAAATGTTTGATTTATTCTCTACCGTAAATTTAGTATAAGAATCGTATATGAAGGATTCAAATTCGTATATGAAAGACATACGAATCATATCCGTATGCGATAACATGTTAAGTAATTGCATGATCGTATACGATTTGTATACGATTTGTATACGATTCGTACAAGATTCGCATATACTTCATAAACGATCGGATATGAATCGTATGTCTTTCGTATACTGTTCACATACGATCTTATACAAATCATATCTCATTTACGTATACCATGACATGATTTTGTCTTATGCGACTTTCACGGTAGGGTTTACATTCAATTATATTCAATTATTATACATCATTTTTTAACGAAATTGTAATAATTAATCAGATTTTTATAATGTACAAATTTATTAAAAAATTGGAAATTTCTGTTATTTACAAAGGATTTAATTTATCAGTTTCTATATATTGTCGAAATTTATCTCAAATTCATACTTTAAATACAATAAAAAATTTTTTATGTTATTTATGTGTCTAAATATTTAGAAGTATGTTTTATATTGTATAATAGAAACATTAGAAAAGTAAATTTCCTACGTCATAATTCTTATTAATTTTAAATTATTTATTATTATATTATATTAAATAACACGATTTATTATTTTTTTTAATTTTAAATTGCCTAACTGTCCACAGATTAATTTATCAAAATAAACAGAAAATTACTTTCATAAGTTTAACATTTTAATTTTTTAAAGCTATTAAATTTGAAAGTTGGATGACTAATAGATAAAACATAAAATAATGGAAATTGTAATTTTGAGAGCAGAATAAGATTTAAATACTTTATCAAATAATAAAAATAAATAGATATTTAATGATCAAGTAAACGACGATTATGTTTTCTAAATATACAAGAAAATATATTCTATTATCAAAATGCAGCGATATAGTATTGTCAAAAATTATATATTGTCATATTGATTTTTACGGAATTATAGGAATAATATCAATCATAGATCAATAACGGATAAATTATTGAAAGCACACGCACAGGACGTATTTGCATTTGAATCGGATAAATTAAGCTTGACTTCCACTTGCCAGCTTAATTTCTTTCTTTTTTCAGATAAATTGAATAATTTAAATTTTTTAGTAAGAAGTAACTGAAGAAAGAAATTGTGTGTATACATGCAATTAAAAAATTTTAATTTGCAATATTCTCAATTCTTCATTTTAATCTTTATTCTTTATATTATATTTAATACATTTACATAAATTTTTGTGTTTGACGATGTTGTAATAAATTTGTAAATTTGTAAATAAATAAATTGAAAATTAAATGCGCGTGTTACAAATATATTGTACATCATGAAGTTTACATGAAAAAAAATTACAAAAAGCAGCATAAGCAGTTATTAATTATAACGTAACAATTTAACTTTTGACAGGAAATAAATTCTATAAAAATCGCCAATGATTAATTATTGAAGGTATCGGAATTTTCTAAAAACCTAATAAAAATATCTATTAAAATACTTACTATAAAATGTTTGACAAAAATATGTTACATTTAATATTATTCTATAGAAGAAATAAAGAGAAAGAAGTAGATATAGAAGTATAATATTACAGTAAATTAATGTCAACAAATTTTTATTAGTAATAGGTGTAATATGTTTAGAAGAATCCTTTTCCGAACACTACATGGAGTGTCAATTTAATTTAAGTTTCCCGAGAAATAACGAATGGAAAGATAGTCAGAGCATTTTTGTGATTGAGTTGCTCTCTTTTAAGAACGAAAGGTGGGATCGATGCTGTCCATGGTTCCGTTAAATCGGCGACCTACTCCTTTTCCTGTCAGTCATGGTGAAACAACTTAGATCTCCTCTTTAAAACAGTCACTTCAAGTTGATAGTTGCTGCTCGTAGAAACTTCATACTAAAGCTTTTCAAGCGGCAATAATGCTCCTTCTTGTTGATATGTCATGACAACCAAGCTTGTGAACAACGACATTGTATCAGAACATAAGTACTGTCTTTCACTGTGACTGTAGAAATTCATACACACGGCTATTTAATTGAAATCCAATTTAATAACGATAATGTTGTGGTTTAGTAGGGGATTAATCTTATACATATACCATAAGTACCTATTATAATCAGATGATTTAACGGAATCAATCAGATCAAACGAATTGCATTTTAATGCAATTATTTGTTTCTTAAAACACTTAAAAAATTGAACAATGTTATTTTAATAAATTATAATGATTAATGGAATAAAATTATTATTGGAATTAATTTGGGGCGCGAGATTATTTAATCATGTCACATAATTTACTTATCATATTTGGAATAATTATACGTATTAACGGTTTAATACGTGTTTCATCGGCATATAATCGATACATTCACATCATATTATTTCAAAAGGAAAGAATAATCAATTAAACAGAAAAAGTGCAATTATTACAAAACAATTAATTAAAACATTAATATAAAATTTTACAGTTTTGGTATAAATGTATATGTATATGCAATCTTTCATACATTTTATAAAATACATATTTTTTAATTAAAAACTATTACATAAAAATTTGTTTTGATACAAATCCTGATGTCAGTTTTGTCCGATGTAACACGAAACATTGACACGGTATTGCAAGAATAGTAAGTTCTCATGGGTCATGTTACATAGGTCGCGCCCACATGGATTTATACGCCTACACGAGACGCAAAATATACCCGTGTCAGTGAGAGAAGTACGCGTGGTACACTAGTTACGATCCTGGCCCTTTCTGGGTCTCGTCCTGTCCTCCACCTACACGAAGGACGAGGACGGTATTGATTAAATTCACCGACGGCCATTTTGTCCCAGCGTTCTATTGGTTGCCGTCCATTTTGTCCTTTTCACCCCCGCTTCCGCCGGTGTAACCATAATCGTTTCTTCCTCTTCTAGTAATGTTGTCCCTGTCTGCTACCTGTTCACGTTCTTCAGCCCCGATCCACCCTATTGTCGGTGGAAGACGACGCAGGCGTCGCGACATTTTCTGCGGAAGAAATCGGACCATCAGCAATTAGATTCTTTTATGGTAACCCGTTACGCACCCTAATGAGCGTTTCTGTTCTAGATGTGTACCTGAAGATATAAATTTAACATTTCAATATTGTCTTTAGATTGGTAAATCGATGACACGTTGATTACTATTTTAGATTTAGTCTGTAAAAGTACCATAAAGTGATCTATTTATTAATTATTTGATTTTATTTAATTTTTAGTTGACAAAAAGACCAAAAAATGAGAGATAACTGTTTTTCTGATAATATTTATATTTAATAATAATATTTCTTTTTTAGTTTTATGTTTTTTTATAATCATTCTTTCTTAATGCTTTTTTAATGCAAAAAGATGCAAATAGTATTGTGATTTTATAAAACAATAAAATAGTTAATGAGTTTAATAGCTTGAATATATAATTTTTTAGTCCTAAGATTATAAACGAGTTAAAATTGCAACATTATTTAAAAATTGATAACTGTATGTTTTGTACATTTAACGTTTTATCGAGCATTTTGAAGTGCAACGATATAAGGGGTGTATACATAACTGTCATATATCCGTTGAAATATGCATACCTTGAAAGTTTATAGACATATCATCCTTCAGAATCATCTTGAACTTCAATCTACCTTCATCTTTTATCACTGGTCTGAAGATCCTAAGATCCTTGTTTGCTGAGCCCTTCTTCGTTTCAACGACCTAAGGTAAATTGAATAATACACAAAAGTATGGTAACAGATAGTTCCGTCACGGAAACCACACGCGGCTAGGATAAACAAAAAGGTTTCTGAAAACACAAAAAAGCAAACAAAAAGAAAAATTGACATTCGCTTTCCTTTACTCTCTTCTTCCCTCTGACGTCAAAAGTGACGTTCGCTCCGGGATTGGTGAAATGGCGACACGCCCTGGTATCCACCACTATGTTTCACCCTTCAACTCCCACCAGTCGTCTGGACACGGCCACGCCTACGTAAAAGCACCCCCGACTGGGAAGGGTGGCTGCGTAGGTTGCGCGGGATGAAACTGGGTCAGACAGGCTCGAGGCAGGCCGAGTCAAGCCGAAGCTCGAGAGTCGTCCAGGCGTTTTCGATACGAAGCAGTCCCTTGGAAACCACCCTGAAGCCTGTCGTCGCTTTGCTACCCCGTCGGCATTTCACCCTTAAAATCTACGTTTGTTCTGGGGCAAAATCTAGCCTTCGCTGAGACCATAAGTTAAGCTATCCGGCTGCATAGAAGATCCGGTAAAGGAGAAGACAGGATTAAGTGAGTAGATAAATATTGTACTAATAGATAGATTATTACTTCTTACTATTTTGCAATGTTTTATATAAAATAATAATGTGTGTTATAAAATTACTCAGAAATGTTTGACTTGATAATGTGTGTATTATTTTATATGTTGAAAAAAATTATAATAATTTAAAATTACAAGATATGGAATTGCAGAGCATTTGTACAATATATTTAATAAAATTATTAGACTCAAACTAAATTTGTTAACAATAAAATAAAATTTCAATGTGTATAATAATTTTGATGTATAATAATATAACAATGGCTGTTAATGAAAGAGATTTTGTTAATACATAAACAAATTGATTAATAAATAAAAGTTACAAAAGTTTTGATATTCATTTATGTAAAGATAAATTACTAATATTGTACTTACTAATAAATTACTAATACGTACTAAAATTGTATTCAGAGTATATTATAGGCCCTAATTTTATTTTTTAATTAGTATATTTATTTTTAATAAATAATTTGAAAATTTTAATATTATAATTTTATTTTTATTATGGTAGTAATCTATATAGCTTTATAATTTAAAATTAACTTATTATTATAATCTTTTTTCTATACATGGATAATCTTTTGCTATTTTGCTTTACAAAAGCTTTTAAATTTTGACCATTTGAAACTAAATCAACTGGATTTTTTGTAAAAAAATTTTAGAAGCAATTTAAATAAAAGATGATATTAAAAACACACACACATAATTCTTTAAGAAACGAATTATGTGTAAACTGAAGAAGAAATAAAATGCGAACTAAAAATGATATTGCTAACACACATACGCACATACACCACACAATAATATTACTAACGATTCTTTAAAAAATTATTAAATAAATGTAAAAAGCATTACAGAGAGCATTAAAAGAGATTTAATTGTTTATTTCCTAAACTGTCCGTAAACTTAATATGGATTATGATTATACATACGCGTGTTTTTCTTTATTTTAAAATAAAATATACTCTTATGTATTGATACAAATGAAGAAATATTTACAACAGATACATCTTACAAGAGAATACAACCAGTTGGATCTCTCCGATTTAAATGAGCTTTTAGTATGTTGTTCTATAGACAAAAATAAGAGACATGTACTTTTTTATACGTGCGGAGTCGCATGTTAAGGGGGTGAAATCCTCCCTTGAAGAAAATCGGTTTTTTTCTTTCGAAGCGAATATCTTCGAAACTATAAGAGATAGAAAAAAATTTCTAGAATAAAAATTGAATGGTTGCAAGAGTACTTTACAACTATATAATAAAAAAACTATTTATTTATTATATACCCCACCCTCCACTCTTATTTTCAACATTTTTTTAATTCTTTATATGACAAAAATTAAAGAGAATTTTACACTGAAAACAACGGTGTGTATTTAAATCACGTTCCGAAAAATCATTTTTCAGATATGAATGAAAACGTCTCTTTATACGCACTCCATACGTATTCGTACCGCGTTGGGAGAACAAGATACCATTCAATGAATACAGTCCAGTACGCATCATTATCGCACTAACTATTATAATAAGGGCTTTTTACAATAATAATGTTATAATAATAATAATGATAATAATAATAACAGTAATAGTAATAGTGATCTTGTTAAACTTCTGAAACTAGAGTCAAATGTTTTTTATAATATATGTATACACAAAAATGTACCTCGGACAATTAAAATCAAAATATGAATGAAGAAATTATCTTCGTAAAATATTGTTTCATTTAATATTTTTCATTTTGATCTTACAGCAGTTAATTGCTCAATGTTAACATAAATAATGTATTGCAAATCATTGCGTCTTATTAATCTAGATGGAAAATACCCAAACAGCACATTAGTATAACAACTATCTGATTAACAACCGCAATGTCACACAAAATTCATATAAATTATATACAATAGAATTGGTGTATTTATAGCTACGATTAAAATTTCGTCATATATAGTAATATATTGTATTTAATATATTATATATTAAACGCGCATATTTTCCAAAATAACGAAGACTGTTTACGGTTCCGAACACCGAATACCCAAACACTTAAGACATTACATTTAAAGTTGAGTATAATTTTGTTCAACGTACAATGTCCTTTCATTTTAATCTACATCTTTGTGTATATTATCTTGGATTTACTATGCATAATGATGAAATAGGTATAGAATTGACATATAAGTTTTAATCGTAAGTGTAGTGTTGGTCAACTTTTCTGTACAAAATGTAATACGCAGTTTATGTATATTAATTTCTACTTAAATGAACGACTAGTTAGTTTAAGTTGCATTTGTTGTACAGAATCTGACGTCAGATTAAATATAAGTATTTGTACAAAATTCAATTAAAAGTCGAGATGCGCGACGTCGTACCTACTATGATTTGTGTGACCATTTTGGTCGAATTGCAGTTTGAATCCACGTCGCGTCGACGTCATATTGCTAACTAATAGTTGCATCACTGACGTCGGATCGGCGTCGTCGTGACTTTTTTATGTTGCTTGGGTAGATATGCTGACGTATGGTATATTCAGCGTATGTTCATGACCCGAACATAAGTATAAAAAGCACAGGTCGTCCCAACAAATTCGAAGTTTTGTATCTGGTTTCGATGAATAAGTACTACCAGTTGTGAGAGTATTACGGAGCTTTATCAGTAAGTGTTAACTTTTAAAGTTTTTATTACTTTAGTATTTTCATACTTTAACATTTTTTTTTAACTGAAATAATCATATATGTTTTATTTACTTTTTTTATTTAATTGTTAGAATTTGATGAAACAGTATATTTATGTAATTTGATTTTATTTTTTATTACATTTTTTAAATACTTATTATAAGCTTACTGTGCATTACCGACTTTTTTGCGTTATTTATTTATTTACCCTCAACATTTTATTTAATAAAATAAATACATTTTTTTTAAATTTTATATTTTTTTATTTAAATCGCTTATCCTGCTTTTACCCTCTTGACTACTTTTATTTCATATTGACGACAATGAATTTCTCACTTTTTAGACATAATTTACATAAAAACAGGTGAATAAATTCTTCTGAACAATTATACCACACTATGTCGCTTACATCGTAAGATTATTCATCTCTATGATTTTGTAACATCTTCAAGAATCCCTGAAGAAGGATCAGTGAGTTCCAAAACGTTAGGTACTCTAATAGATTTTTAATATTTTGTACTTTATATATTTTTTATTCTTATTTTATGTAATACTAACATTAAAAACTATAAATTTAATTTATATAAAAAAAAATCTTATTATCGATCGATTTACATAGACGTTTCTGTATATTTTGTATTGTAAAAAACGAGCGAAATCTAATTATTTTTTTTTTGCGTAATCGCATTAATTTTTCTTTGTTAACGGTCGCTTTTTACAATTAAATTATTATTGCATTACTACTATGAATTTTTCAATTACCAATCTTACTATTTTAATTGATTGACTTGCAACATTTTGATAATGGGAAGAAAATGATAATACCACTATGAAGCAATATTGTAGATTTTTAATTATTTTATAATAATGTATTTACTATAACATTAAAACTCGATCGGTGTCGAAACGTTTGTAATTATTTTTATCTTCATGTTTTAAATTAAACGTTCTTTATTACATAACTAGCCTTTCAACGGTAGATATCCTGTGCCCTCAACGCGGTACGTATGGAGTGGCGTATAAAGAGACGTTTTCATTCATATCTGAAAAATGATTTTTCGGAACGCGTGATTTAAATACACATCATTGTTTTCAGCGTAAAATTCTCTTTAATTTTTGTCATACAAAGAATTAAAAAATTTTTGAAAATAAGAGTGGAGGGTGGGGGTATATAATAAATAAATAGTTTAAAAAATTTTGTTTATTATAGTTGTAAAGTACTCTTGCAACCATTCAATTTTTATTTTAGAAATTTTTTTCTATCTCTTATAGTTTCGAAGATATTCGCTTCGAAAGAAAAAAACGATTTCCTTTAAGGGAAGATTTTACCCCCTTAACATGCGACTCCGCACGTATAAAAAAATACGTGTTTCTTATTTTTGTCTATAGAACAACATACTAAAAGCTCATTTAAATCGGAGAGATCCAACTGATTGTGTTCCCTTGTTAGTAGATATTTAATGTTATACATTCTTTTTTTCAATACATTCATTAATCATGCATGTTTCATAAACATTCTAATCTCTTCTTTACATCTTCTTCTAGTGCATGTTTAATGTTATATAAAGGAGTCGGTGAATATCTTTCGGATTTTTTCCAGCTTATCTCTCATGCTTCCAGGACCGCTCTATTGATTAAGAGAGCAAAGCGATCTCTGATTGCTTGAAAAATTCAAGAAGACTATCTTTTAAGTAAACTTAGAACACAAAGTGCAATTTCTAGTCTGAGTTTATTTATTCTACGGTTACATATTTGTATAGTAGTTATTAGCTGCGTTCATCAGAAAAAGCAGCTTTGCAACTGTTATTAAAACTTTTTAAATATGATTGGTTTATACATATAGATTCGTGAGGAAATTAAGACAAGAACCTATTTTACAACAATAACAAAGTTTTTTCTGTTGAACATAGCCAATGATAAACTAAATTTTATCCGTTGTTTGCTCTGTTCAATTCTATAGAATCTTCTTATAGAATTCTATAGAATCTTCATGACTTTATATACGTACATATAAAATATTATATTTTATAAGCCCAACTTCTTTTCTATCTTTTGTTTTCTATCTGCGATAGCACACGATTGAGTATGATTGATTTGTGTTGTGCTTTTCTAGCATTACATTTTTATTTATTAAAATTTAAAATAATATAAAGCACGACTCTTAACGTATTCAAGGATTTTTTACCTATCTTATGCACATGTTTTAATTGTATACTTGCTGTTATATACGTATAAGTCATTCTTACGTTATTATATTATATTATATTATTTTATCATATTATATTTTACTAATATTTTCTATTAACTTTATTCTTTATATTTGAGCAACAATTCCATGTTTTATTTTTTATAATTTTTTACATATTAATATCCTATTTCTTTTTTATTGGTTTTTATTAGTTTTTTAATAATTATTATTTAAATTTTCTAATGTTAATTTTATATTATATATATATATATTTTTTTGTATACGGTTTCAGAGAACTAATCTTAAACTATAACCGTTACTGCTTTTGCTTTCAAAGCATATATTTTATTGAGAAAAGAACAAATATGGATCGATTAGCATGGAATTTGCAATATATTTTTCGATATAACAAAAATGCTAAAGCTTTGTGTTCTAGGAATTAATTAAAAATGTCCACAAACTGCTCTCTGTCCATGTTTCTTCGGTCGCTCAGCCTATCGTGGTTACCACGACAATTTTCGCTTAACAATTTCGCAATCACGCTGAAACTCGCCGAAGACTCGACGCCGCAGTACGTCGTGACTGAAGCGAAATCTATTGTTGATTGTTGTAGGAACTGTTGAGGCGAGGGACACAAGCAGAGACATGGACAATGTGCAAATGATCGGCACTAAAATCACAGCGATCAAGGAATACTTATATGTAAGGCATCCACATTGCACGTCATTCATTACGTCTGCTCATTTAGTGAGATCGACGTCGACAATGTTTTTAACAAATATCTTTATTTAATTAAGTATTGTAGATTATATCCTTGTTTTTATATTTGATCGGTGAAACCAATTGACATTTACAAAGGAATAATTCCTCAGATTCCTTTTATTTTTCGAATACGTTTTACATTCAAATTGTACAACACAAACCGAAACTTTTTATAATAGCACACGGAAGTTATACAATTCCAATGTTTATATGTTAATGAATGAATTGTATTATATATGTATATATTGCATACTAGTCGATGGGCATAGTGGTGTTGGTGGAAACATTGTCGACAATGTCTATCTCTCTGATTTCAATCGTAACTATACAACTAGGAATTTTTAGACTAATCGTGTTAATTTCTTAGTTTCCAGCACACGATTGCCGATACTTATAACAATTAATATGGTCAATTTAGATAAGCGATTTTTAAATTTAAATTGATTTGATTAAATCTGGTTAAAAATTTACTTTTTATGATTTGCTAAAAATTAATCTAATTAAATTAAACGTTATATATGCGTGCAAAGTATATCGTAAAAAGAATATTATTACTTTGGATTTCAGAACTTCGCACGAACGCATTCACCTACCAGACTAATGAGCTCCGAAAACACCTACTCGCTCTCTAAAGAGCATTGCAACCTAAAGTATTCGGGTAAGTGACAGTGTTATGAGAGTGTTTTTAGTTAATATTTATTAGAATACTGCATGAGTTTGGTAAAAAGATAAATATCTCGCGAACAACTAATAAACGTGCATGAATGCTGCTTCTTATTTATATACCCAGACAGCACAGTAATATTTAAAAAATGTATTTAAAACGTACATGTCGGACGTTTGGACGTATTAAAAATATTCAGATTAGATTCATGGATAATTTAAAAACATCCAGTGTTACATTTGGACTTCTTAAAGACGTCCATTTTAGGATGCAATGGACTACAACTTGACTAAATTAATATATTAAACAAATTTTAGACCACAATCCAGAACAAATTTGCACGCTGGAAGCAAAAGATTCCTAACTCTTATCACTGCGAGCAGCAAGCTATTGTTGCTTGACGCTTGCCGCTTGTTGCGTGCTGTCTGAATTAAGCTTTTTTTTTTTAATTTGGTAAAGTTTCGCGAAGGTAACAAAAGTAAAATTCCTCGTGCGATCCAAAAATTTTCACTTGGCAAATCAGCGAAAGCAACACGTCAGACTTAGAACATTTTTTGCATGAGATAAACATTTTTTAAATGTTTAAATGTAAACATACTTTATACGTTGAATAACGTGCGTTTTTAAAATTCATGCTAAGTCCATGGATGTTTGGACTAGATTGAAACCAAGTCCGGATGTCTCTCTCTCTCCAATGGATGTTCTGTGCTGTCTGGGTATTAAACTACATTTGTAATAATAATAATTGTAATATCTCATCATCATTATTTGGTACTCAAATTGACGTACAAATTAAAAAAAAAACAAATTACAACAATACATTATTCTATGTTACTCAAGCACAGGTTTGGCTTTTTGAGAGCAAAATCCAAGAGTCACAATATTGTCCTAATTTCGTAAGGCCTGTCGGTCGGAAGGGTGCATAATAATAGAGGATTTAGAATTATTCTAAAGAGGTTGGTAGGTGCCGAGTGGCTGAGGACAGATTACACGCCACAGGGAGACGGAAGGGTTTGTCATCCTCGTCGTTCGGGAAGTGTTAGCGACCGATAACGACACGCGCGTGTCGCTTGTAGAACTGTGAATATTTCCATGACTTCTCACTTTAAAGAATGATTTTTATATTAAACAATTAACGATCGTAAATCTTATGCAAAAAGGAGAATTTTATTTGCGAACATAAGTGAATTACATCGTAAAACGAAATCCGCAGTATTACTATAAATTAAGGTCGTAATCCGGCTTATAAATCGGCGTGACTAATTGCCACGTGTAACTACCCTTAGAAGGCACTTTGATTAAAGTCGAAACGCGAGGGTCTAGACACATCTGGTACCAAATAACTATATACACGGTAGATGTATCGATTCCGAACAATACAATTTGAGAAAATCAATAAGATATCATGTACGAGTATAGGATTCAACACGAGTAACATTATTGCATTTAAAATTGTCCATATTTAAGTAATATACATGTATATGAATATAATACAATGTATTACATACAGCGTATTACAAACAGCGTATTCCATTTCTAACGAAAAGTATTAATTAGTAGATAGAACAGACATCAATTAGGTGATGCTTAGAACGTAATGAAATCTTGAGCGACTGCTACGGACTTATTTGTATCTCGAAAAGTGCTATAAACCTCGAGAAAAAGGAGGAGATCTTTGGACATTAGATTGATGGAGCTGGATTAGTTGAATCCGACCGCTGGAAGCTGGGGATTTCTCTTGTCTAACCATAGGCTCAGGGCAATTCACCATAAGTTTTCGTACGCCCTTCTTTCTTTAGTCGACTTTTATTCAGCGTCTTTATAATCGTTATTGAAAAAATATTCCTATTGATCGAAGAGCAAAACTTGTCAGAAAAATATTACTGGTCAAGGAAACTATCTTTTGAAATTCTTATTTCTAGAAAATATTTTCGCTTGAATATTAACTCGAGCTTAAATTAATTTTTATTTTATGTTAAAAAATTTAATAAAATTGTCATTTATACTCACATTAAACTAATAGAACACAATAACATATGAACTTGCAAAATTTTGGCATTTTGTGTTCACGTAACGTTATCAATATATATTAAAATAATGAAATACAATATCTTCCTACAATATTAAAAGATATGAAAATAAAAACATATATTTTCTTAAGAAATCTCATTTATATCTCACCGTCTTAAAATGCTAAATAATAATTTAAAAGCAAAGTCTCATAGTATAGCTCGGCTGTTTATCCATGGGATCACCTTAATGCAATGGGAAAACGAGGGGACGGTTCACTTCATGGGATACTTTATGGTTACGCGACGATAGAAGGACAGTTCAATTTACCGAGGATTTACCACGAGCGCATTGAAATATTTTACTGCAACGACTTTGTTCTGTCTTCATTGAATCTGTATGATTCAACAATCTAGCATATACGATACATATATTATACAGATGTATTGTTAGAGAACATTGTATGTGTCATTATACTTTGCTTGCAATTGTGAAAATAATTTTGATATTTTAAATAGCATGCAAAATTTGAAAACCATGTATTTTAATATTAATATAAGTTGATTTATAATTCTATTAATAAAAATAATAAATTAAGTAAGTTTAGTATAAAAAGATAGTTTTTAGAATTTCTAATATTACGTAAAGCTTGGCAATTATATTTATTAAAATAATTGTATTGTACATAATAGCGCAATAAATTGCATGCTGTTGTATTAATAGACATAGTGTCAAAATATCAGGCAGGTGTGTTGTGAGCACAGAAGAAGAGAGAAGAAAAATATGCATAAGATGGTGTCATCCCACCAAACAAGTGAGAGTGTGTCAATTTAGGTCTATACTTTCAATTGTTTGATGAGGTGAAATCATTCTAATCACGCGTTGCCTTCAAGGATGCCATACTATCAAAGATGGTAGGTTGAGTAATAAAAGGAGTCTTGTCAGTACGGTATTAATTGCTATGGTAGAAGAGATTTCACTTGATCCCAACAATCAGAGAGTTATTGTAGTTATTGCATTGTATTGTATTTGAATTATTGTATAGATATTATTCTATTTTACTTCTAAAAGTTATAAAGATATAAATTTGATAAGAAAATATATCATACAATAATATTACATAATAATATATAATTTATTTCAAAAACTTATTAACATTATTGGTATGGTTATTTCAATTAAATCAATCTGCATGCATGATTGTGTCGCTAATTACATGTTTTTTATTGATGATTATCGTAAAATCATTATTTAAGAAATGAACGAAACAAAGAAATTGCGCTTGCAACTTTTTATTTTGTTCACAGATATTCTGCCGCATAATGTAGAGGGTTATCCGGCGACTAGAGAGTTCTTGATGAAGGTAGTGGACATCCTGCTAGACTTCGTCAAATCAACAAATGATAGAAATGCAAAAATCCTCGACTTCCATCATCCTGCCGACATGATGCGTCTGCTTGATTTAGAAATTCCTGATACAGGATTGACTCTTCAACAACTCTTATTGGATTGTTCAACAACTTTGAAGTATCAAGTGAAGACCGGTAAGAATATTCAAACTATATTTCTATTTTTTTTCATATTAGAACAAAAATATAATAAAATCTCAATCAATTTTTATTTCATTATTTTTAATTCATTAATCATGTAAGTTAGCAAAATTTGTATAATTTTGTAAATAGATGATATTGCAAATGTATAGTATGTAATTTTAAAATTTAATAAATAACATTTAAATCTTTTTAACAGTAGAAAATAAACTAATAAAATTTATATAAATTATAGACATTTAAATGTACAAATTACTTCACTATCTTAATTAATGTTAGAGTATAAATTAAATTAGCGACCTGTATATATTCTGAAGTGAACATTCGCGTTATACAGTTATTAAAAAATCCAGTTATAATCAATTTAAAAAAAAAATAACAGAACAGGAAGCTTGAATTGTTTAGAATAAAGAAATATCGCAGTATCATAAAAACGAACAATTTTAAATTACTTTGCAAATTCAAATTTATTATAATTTTGTCATTTAATATAAAATATTTCGACTATAACCATTCAATGTACGTGTTTCTTGTAGGAAGATTTTTGTTATAATTAAAACATCTTGAAATGTTTCGGAACTGAAACATCTAGTTACAGAAAAACAGGTATACTTACAAAAATGTAAATATTTACTTATCAAACAGCCATTTGTCTGTTATCGACTTTTATTACAGAAAAGGCTTCCTATTTTAGTATTTCTATAGTTTCCAAAATTATTTCATGTGTACGCCAAGAAACTCTTCTGATTATTTAATATTCTGCATAATTTTAGACGTTTCAGAAATAATAGAAAATATTAATAAAATTTATTTTTATTTTCTTGTATACGTAAAAGATAAGTTTACTTTTTACTTTTATAGTAAAAATATTTAGGTATGCGTTAAGATTATTCAAATTTATGTCAATGCTAAATGCAAAATGCATGACGTTGAAATAGTAGATCAAAAGATATTGCAAAAGTGCAAGCATCCCTATCAAGAGTAGTATTTTAACGCCGTGTTATCGCACATCCCTATCCCTTAGGGCGATAAGCCACATAATTTCATATTCAATTTAGCATACGCGCTCGCAGGGGTGAAGATAAGGTAGCGACAGACACTGCCAATGAAACTCGACGGCTATCGGCCAACCCTCGAAATATAGTCACATCGACGTCGTTTGCAATATATGGACACAGACGCACGGAATAGCTATAGAACAGATATTTCCGTGCCATCTCTTTTGTGTCACATCTCGTATTATTGGAGATAATAAAGCATCTTTTAGAAAAAGCTGCTTTGTATATTTTTACTTCATTATTTTTATACTCCTGTATAAGTTTTTTAAAAATACACAGGTTTCATATAAAGTAAGGCTTTCTTCTTTTAAAAATATTTAACGATCAACTGGATTTTGTCATATAAATATTTTAATAACATTTTAATAAAAGTATGTTAATAAATATACAATAATAAAATAAAATAATAAATTAAGAAAGTATATATAATTTAATATTTTTACATACACATATATATTATTTGTCTTTATATGAGAATATAATCCTCTTTCCTTTTGTTTAAATTTGTTTCCTTTTTGTTAATTTCACAAATCTCTTATCACCAACTTTACAAGATAGTAAATAAATTATTCTCTTTGGGCTTCTTTAATAAATTAATTTCTTTAAATAAAGCCTATTTTACTTTAATAAAACACGAATAGTAAAATAACGTATCTAATATATATATGAACAAGTTTTAGCTTACAAAATTTTATTTTAATAACGTCCATCTATCGATGCGAACTGAATAGCAATACAGAGGTTGGATGAAATACCACAAGTCAACCGCGAATCTCCCAGCGTGCGAAAGTTCGCTATCTCGGTAGGATTCGATTACCAGCTTGAATGGATGGTAATGCACAATAGAACAGACCTAACTAAACTTAGGCCAGGAATCCCGTTTGTCTGCAACCCATGTAAAAGGAAGCGAGGGCCGCGTGATCATCCCCCCGTTATCGAAGGGCGCGTGCACGATACGTGCTGACAAAAACTTGTTATTAGATTATATACCGCAAGATTCGGGAACCCTTCGTATATCAGGTTTGGAGTAGCGGGGGAGGGAGATCTACGCTTGGCTATGGAATAACGTCCTAGCCATGAAAAATATCAACTGATACGAACCAATGCAGAAGTCATTCTTTTAGAAGAAGGGATATATCGGAAATCTGTTGAAAGGTGTCGATAACAATATGGTATCGAGAATAGTATTTATAAATTCAAGTCAGTTAATAGATATCGACAATAATAGTATATGATCGATAAAACAATACATTCTAATAGATATTTTAACAAACATTAAGGAGTTACGCATATAGTTAGAAATTTAAAAAAAAGAACTGATTTTTAAAAAATTACATTTTTAAAAGTATACAATGTGCTATATCAGTTGTATGGTACTGAAATAGATGACTGTGTGAGTTGAAAAATATTTAGTGTAGACTGCATTTCAAAACCTCGAGATTAAGATTTTCTCAAAATTACTTTTTCAAAACCGCAAGATATCTCAGAAACTGTTACACTAATTTATCTCTAACTTTATGTACTTTTTCTTTAAACATCAAAATCTATTAGTTTTTAATCAAAGAATCTTTTTTATCTTATGGATTAAAAATATTCGGTTTTTAAATTAAAATCGGTACTTAACTTTAAATTTTATCGGAATTTAATTAATCAAAATATTGATTGTTTAATTTAAAGATTAGATAAACTCAATATTATCTAAATCTTATTAAGTTTCTTATATTTTTAATGATCTGGTTTCAAGCAGTACTGCTTGATCATCAAAAAGATTTTTGAAAACAAACGACTTTCCGAACATCTGTTATAATTTTGTTATAAATTAATATTTTTGCATAAAAGAATATGTAGATTTTGTCAGAAAAGGTTCGTTCAAATATAAAAATTTGTATACAAAAACTATACATACACTTTTTTAAAAAAATTGATGAAAGTTTATTTTTTCGACTTCAGGCTGATTGAGGATAATCCTTTATAAAGATAAATATGCACTTACAACAACGATAGTAGTTTTTAACGCCACTCTGAAATAAAAAAATATAATATAGAAGAGTAGAAATTACAATATATAAATTAATTTAAACAAAATGAGCAATATATATTAAAAGATATTTTTATTGATTACAAAGTTGTAAATAACAACCTTACTAATCAACTTGATCGATTGATACAATTTTTATGATTGTCGTACTTTTATGTATAAGTATATTCAAGTCACATATTCATTGATAAATGTAGTGGAATTCAACAAAATTTATGTTTCACTACAAAATCTACAAAACTTGTATAAGCGCTAGAAATTTGTAACATATCGAAATTCCAGCTATTTGAAAAGAAGCTAAATGTTATCGGCTTGAATGTAACTTTTTCTAGGTCACATACATCATCTCGAATAATATTTCGCGCAATCCATTTCTGTCATCTGGTATTTTTATTATTATATATAAAATACCCAGTATTGAATTAGGGGAGGAGATCTTTCTATTATTCATAGATTATAATTACTAGGGAAATAAAATAATATTATAAAATTATTACATAAAGTCACAAGTAATATAAAAATACAAAAAATATATGATTTAAAAAATAATTAATAGATTTAACTTTCTTTTACATAACTATAATTAAAAATAGAAAATTGTCCAAATTATAGCTGTGGTATGAAAACACTACTGCGTTATTACTAAAATAAGTTTTCACGTAGCACTATTGGGATGGCAAATTTCAATAGGATTGGTGTAATTAAGAGCCATTTCTACATGATTTTTCCTTAAAAGGATAGAGGGGAAACAGTAAATAGGGGCGAAACCCAGCTGCGGAGGGTACAACGCGATATAGGGGTAGCGGTATTTCGCGAAAGCTTTTGCATGGCAGCACCGAGCTGCAGCATCACGCGGAGGAATTTAAATTGATATCGATAGTTCGTCGTGGAATGCGCAAATCGGTTCGTCACGGAATGCGAAAAACGCCGTATCATGTGGGAGCTATTCGACGATGATGGTTTTTGTTGAAAAAGATCGAACATACCAAGCATTTAAAATACCCTGCCCGTATTTGTTCGTATTGGCAAAATAAAAGGACGTTGCACCCGATTTCTTGTAAGTTATCTGATTGGTAAGAAATAATTTTATAAATTTATCTTACTATATAATAACAATATTATTAGATATTAAAATACACAATTAGATATTTTTAATACATTTTTTCTCAAAACGTAAAACAACTTACAGAGTGTTTCTATCTTTTAGTAGCAATATTTATATGTTTCAGTAGTAAAATAAAAGTTACAATTTTTTTCATAATAAACAAAAGACGTAAAAGAGGCATATTACAATACAATATTTCGCAAAATGCTTTATAATATGCTACATAATATAACAGCAATGCCAAGTACAATGTTACTTTCCTTATGAGCAGCATGATTGATTGTGCAACATTAATGTTAAGCCCGAGTTACACACTTCGCTCCATACAAATCCTGAGCCCTATAATATATCACCGCAGCCTGCTCAAAGCAGGTTCTCCTTGCGTTCTCTTTTTCCCGTCTATGCGAGGGCAGGAGCAAATTAGTCGGAAAATGATTCCCTGGATAGCATAATCGCTAAGAAGGACCAACCGGGGTTGAGACAAATCGTTTATTGTATTGTAACTGAAAATCATAATCCATAGATATACAGTTAATTTTCAACATTTAGTTAAATGCAAACACATGGTTGCAAAAAGAAATAAAATAACCGAACACAATCTTTTTGAATTTATACTTTAAATTAATTTATTTCATTCAAAATAAGATTCACCAATCTTTGTTTTATCATCATTTTATGTTCGTATAAAAAATTACATAGAAATTATATAAATAAGGAATGAAAATATCAGCTATAATAATACGAGATATGAGAGTAGTTAATTCAGTGTAGTTTCTACAAGAAGATGCTAGAATGTCATACAATCCTGAATTCGCGACACAAATCTGCATAACGCAAAGCGGCTTATCTTGCACCAGTTGGTCGTACGTGTTTGTTTTTCCTGAACGGTATACGAGTAGAGTCGTTTGAGAGCCTCTGCAAACAATCTAGTCGAGCAGCGACGCGTATGACGCGCAAAATGCGGGCGCTTCGGACCATCGAACCCTGTTCCACCCTTGGCCAGGACGCTATTCTGTCGCTCCTGCCAGACGGGAAGAAGAGAGAAGATCGTCTTCTCGCAGACCCCTCAGACCGGACGCGTGCCACGATCCACGGACCGAGATAATTGCAAATAACAGTACGACAAACGGCAAATACCACCATCTGATATCGTGTCTGAGGCGATTTTCGTGTCAAACCGTTGATATACGTATGTGCTTCGATCGATGATGGTCTATGTATAGCTATTTACAAAGATTATTGAAGTAGTCAAAATTTTTTCCAAGATGGATGAGAAAGTAAAGTCTATCAGGTGTTTGCAATTGATACAAATTTTTAGAGCAGAAAAGAAATATAAACTGTTAATATTATAGAGATTATATAAAAAGCATAGAATAAGTGGCACAACTTCGAATACGATACAATTCTGAACAAAACAAAATTTGAATCCAATTTTCGAGATTTAAGCTTGATAACTCTCTTATTGTGTATGGAGGACATTGAAGAGTACCAAACAGAAAAATTGAACTTCGAAAATTGAATTAAAATCTTATTTCGTGATACGTGAATTAGAAATTTTTTCCTATAACAGATAAAGCATATTCAATAAAAAGAATATCATTCGTTTCAATTTATAGTCGTAACGATGAAAATCTTTTTTTAAAGACCATTCATACTATTTTTTACATAATCGTTTTCCATTAATGGAATTCCTTTAATGGAAATACGTAGTCCGCGTTCGTGAAGAGAATCCTCCGACAAGAATTGGAGATTATCCTTCCAGGCCTTTAACGTCGGTTCGACTTTACCACGCGTCGAATCCCATACTGTTGCTGCTGTCAGTGAAGGGCAATGTCCGTAGCTCGTAATGCCATGTGTCAATCATTGCTTCAAATCAGAAGATTAAATAGTGTGATATCAATAGACGAATAACGCGTGCGCATTTTATACTTAATATTTCTCGTAAACTTGAAATAATATTATCAGTGTTAAAAATTTTTACTTTTTAAATAAAATAAATGCTATCTAATGTATTTATAAAATAATTTTTGCGATATAAATTTGAGATATTTAAGTCTGTTTAATTTTTTGTACAATGCTTCTCAAATATCAGCATGCGTGTGATAAAGCATAAGATTATCGTGCACACAAGGGTCAAAGTTTTTCGATACCGGATATTCAACGAAGTGAATCCATCATATTTCAAGGATCAAGGGATTTATGCTATCCTAAAGAAGGTGATAGTGCTCGTAGGGTTCTTTTATGTCTATATGTGTTCCATGGATTGTTTCCGGGTGAAATATGGAAGAAAATACGAGAAAATATTTTTTTCTTAAACTTCGATCAATCATTTTCCTCTCCTTTGTTTATACATAGTTTCTTTGCACTTTCTTTTTTTATAAACATGTTTTAAAAATATCGACTTAAATAACTAAATGAGTTTAACGCGGAACGCAAATAGCGGATTAGAAGGCTGAAATGTCTAGGCATTTATGTCAAAAAGAGAGAGAAAATAAAGTACTCGCTCCCCTAGTTGCATCAGAAGGCTGGGCTCCCATCGAATAGAAGCATTAGGCCTGATCCTCGCGCGATGTTCAGCCGAGCGGATGACAACGTACTCGGGAAGAGCTTAAATCTCTCTCTTGCCGCCTTTCCTCTTGCGTGCCTTTAACTTACGCGGTATTACAAGGTCGTGTGTAACACAATAACACTCGGACACGTGCCATGTCAAAATTATTAATTACTTTGCTATTAAGAACCACTTGTCAACAATCACTGCAGTCACGATTGGCAGAATGATTTATCGGCAAAGTAGTAATTAATTTTTCGTCACCTTTGCATAATTTTCGACATGGATACGCACTTTAGTGAAATTTATTCAAATGAAATCGGACTGCGATTTTTCTCTGAGGGAATTCTTTCCTCTTGATTTTTTTAGGACATCCACATTTCTTCAATCAACTATCATGCGGTCTCGATTTAATGTCTATGGCTGGCGAATGGTTAACTGCGACAGCAAACACAAACATGTTTACCTACGAAATCGCTCCTGTATTCATTCTAATGGAGCATGTTGTTCTACAAAAAATGCGCGAGCTTATAGGCTGGAACGGCGGTGACTCTATTCTCGCACCAGGAGGATCTATTAGCAATCTTTACGCCTTTCTTGCGGCCAGGCATAAAATGTTCCCGTACTATAAAGAAAAAGGACTCTCTGCTATTGGAGGACAGCTAGTTATGTTTACGTCCGATCAGGTTCGTGATGCCAATATCTAAATATTTGATTTGTAATTCACTGTTGCCATTTTTTCAAAAGTTTATACTTCACAAAATTCAACTTTTAAAACCTTAACAGAAAATGAAAATTACAGAAAAATTGAATAGTATAATAGATACATATCATATTACATATCGCGTAAAAAGCATTAGATCATAAATTTGTTAAAAACACTTTTTATTATAATAATATTATTATAATAATAATTTCGAAATTACACAAATTTTAAAAAGTTGATTAACGTTTCGTATACCTTCATAAGAGGAAATTTATAGTTCATCATTAATACTGTGGATTATTAATGCCTGCAGTGCCATTATTCTGTGAAATCATGCGCGTCTGTTTGCGGTCTCGGTACGGATAATTGCGTGATGGTGCCTAGCGACGAACGGGGTCGCATTATTCCGTCGAAACTGGAGGAATTAATCCTGGAGCGTAAGGCCAAAGGTCACATACCGTTTTTCGTGAATGCCACTGCGGGAACAACAGTCATTGGTGCATTTGATCCGATTCCGGAAATCGCTGATATCTGCCAAAAATACAATCTATGGCTGCATGTCGACGTGAGTAACGCTTCTCGAAAAAAAAATACGAAATACCTACCATACATAATATTTAATACATATTTATCTTGTATTTATACATGATTGTGCTTTAAAACACATAATTTTAATGTTTGTTTAAACATTTTAATAATTATATAATGTAATATGATTCCAAATTTTTTTAGATGTTGAGTATGATGTAAGAATATATATATTATATATATTATATATAAATTATCAATTAATTTTGTATATTATACACAATTCGTCTAATAATAGCTACATGAAATAATAAAATAGTACATAATAAAAAGGAGATTAAACTGAATTTAACTGAATAACTTCGAAGGCCTGCTTAAGCAATACCGTTTCAAACTAGATGTGCTTATGCAATCAAGCTCATTCAAACACGATTTAAGCTGTAAATGCCAAACGAGTAAGAACCTTAATCTACATAATATATGTGGGAAGCGGCAGAAGTTGCACCAGTACTACATTCGCTTTATAGGGGAAGTTCAGAAAATACCGGATCTATAAGTCAGATTAAAAAATGATTTAAAAAATCCTGCATTTCTTTTATATTAAATTTTCGCATCATTTTTCCATCATCAAGTATTTAATCTATTATCAAAAGTAATCATTTATTTCTGTCCCAGGCGGCTTGGGGTGGTGGACTGCTTCTGTCGAGAAAGTACAGGCATCCGAGATTGACCGGCATCGAACGGTGAGTGCTAAATTTAGTATTGATTTATTTTGATTAATATATTCTAATATATTTTATTAAGTAGTTGAATCGTGAAAAAAGTAGACATAAATTTGTGTTAATAATTTTTTAATTAAACTATATCATAGATAATTTGTCACCGTATTTTTAAATTAAATATTATTTCCCTGTGTATATCTTTTTATATGAATGTTTATTGCGTTATTTACAATTTTATTTACTTCTGCATTTGAATATCGCGCACATACGTTCTATGTAGGGGAGATTCCATCCACGAGAGTTTTATAGTTTATTGGGGCTTAGTTGGGCTTACGTATAATGGACTTCTTTGAAAAACATCTCAAACTCGATGCGCATAGCATATATAGTATAAAATCGATACGCTCCTTTCGAGATAGTTGAGATTTGAACATCAGGCGCTGCAAATGATTTTACATGAGAATGGTCGAAGGCAGTCAGCCCGTAATGTATTACTAGCATAAACCGCGATTAGGACGCTAAGAGGGGCTGGCGTCAGATTGCATTAGGATTTTTTGTGTTAGAAATAATTTTGTTATGCGGAAAATTTGAACAAGTATTCAAATATGATGGGAAATATTATAACATACGATATATTTTTACATTATAAATAGATAACATATAATATTTTCCACATAAATTTAAATTTTAGATTTATTATTAATTATATATAATATATCAAAAATTGTGAAAAAATACGATGGTAAGTCGAACGTTTTAAGACAGAAAATCCAATGCAAATTATATTTACAAAAAGGTTCGCGAGAAAATGCGCAACTTGTGATTCACCTTGTATATCTGTGGACACGAATTCAATGGAACCCTTCGAGCTGTGATAGGGGTCAGGGGTATGGACGAGACATGCATGGGGTTGGCGAGATTAATCCACGATTTGCATCCAGGCGCATCTGCTCCCTCGATTCAGACAATCCCTGATCTGAAAATCGGTGTGAGAAGTCTCTAGGGAATGATTTATGTACAGAAAAAGATGGCAATTCATCTATCAGAATATACCACAATATCTTTCAAGAATACAATGTATCTATTTTAGGATACAATAATAACCTGTGATAATGATAAATACTTTTTAAATTGACGAGTTTATAGTATAATTAAAATGATTTTTATACTTATTTTACGAAACTCTTCAACACATTTTACTGCAAAGATCTCCAATTTATCTGGAGATTGGCGCAGTTACGGATTTGTTTTTTTTTGCTATTTTGATTGTAGATGAATTGCGATTTTTCTGCGTGGACTGTACTGCGACGGGAACTTCCTTCCTGGAAGTCTTGATTAAAATGGCAAACGAAAAGCGCGCATAGAAAGATCCGACGCATGAGCAACAGCTGGATCAGTTCCCTGGAGCACATTTGCAGAACAGAATTCTCCTCTTATATCGACGCGCCGCGGTGCCATGCCATCCTCCGCAAGCCTGAAATAAAAGCCCGTGCCTTGACAATGCCGGATTAAACTCGTACAAAGAGAACTGCCTCCCTCGTTCCCCGGTCGGTCCTCTTTCCTCCTTCTCTGTTTCCTTCATATCCATGTTCCAGATTACATAGAATCGAGAAAGAGCGCCGTGATTTCGCTTTTATGGTAAAGCTGAAATAATCGCTCTTAAAAAGATAGGTCGGTGAAGACTGTGCGAGTGTACGTGAAGTTCAAAGTTCGAAGTGTAACCATTTGTTAAGAGAAGAAATTCGGATCACTTGTTCAACTTCCTTCAAGTCAACTCCGAGTTCTTAATTACAAGTTTCTAATTTCTCTTAATCTTTCTTGAGGAAGTTTAATTATTATTTAATCCTTATCATTATAGAGATATCTTCTTTACAGAAAATGTCTGACTTGTATTTTCATAAAACTTATCTTCTCTTTCTCTTAAAAGAATATACTTGCCGTTAGGAATTAACTTCTATTAGCGTTCCTTCCTAATCAGTAATTTTTACGCTACCAAACATAGAACTTCCACATATGTATACGAGCATTACGCTAAGGGTGAGGGTAATTAACATCCCCTGTAATATATATCAAGCGGCTTTTGGGGTTGGCACCTTGGACGAATTTAAAAGTGAATGGAAGGGCGTCGTGTGCGCCAGCTTCAGCTGCGAATCGCATTAATCACTTGCTTTAAGCACGCTTCTCAAGTAAGGCCTGTGCGTCTTATGTAGAGAAAAAAGTTTATACTTAATATTCTTTTCAACTAAATGGATACTCCTAAAAAGTTTATAATAATTTTCGTATGAGAAATGTAAAGTGCTATTTCAATTTTATTACTACAATTAAATTTTAAAAAGTATGCGATAAATTACGAAGTAATTCAAATCTTCTTGTTTAAATTAATGTTTTACTTTTAAGTACGCGTTTTTTATTGCATCAGTATTTATTTAAATTTAAATTGAAGAATATTACAGAATATTCATTTTACTGTTGTCTCTTATATACAAAAAAAAAGTAATTATAAATTCTCTGCAGATCGTGACAAAAAATTACGGCAAAAAAAATAGAAAATAGAAAATTTTGTATTAAAAAATATTATATAAAAGATTGAATTCTATTTGTTCTAAAATTAAAGCTCTATTTGACTCAAACAGATAGCTATGTGTGTCGATCTGTAACAAATAGAAGGATGCACGCGAGTGAATAATGGACAACGTCTGTTAATGACACGAATCGCGCTTCAAGGGTGCTTCAAGAGTACCCTCGTATCATTCACAGGATGTTCAGGCAGCACGCAGAACCGCCATCGCGATAAACATGTCACTTGCCAAGTATCAAATATTTATCATAAAGCACGCAACTTATGTACTTGAAGCAAAGTTTTACAAAAAAAATGACACGTATCTTTTCAGTTTTTCATAAATTCCATATAACTTTATCTATGTGTATGTAGATATTTATAACAAATATTATACTATTTATTACAACACTTTGTTTTATTATTTGCTATATTTTTCATCGTATTTAATTCTCTTTATCTTTAATAATTTGCGCACCATTAACTGCTAAAACAAAACCACAAATTTGGATCGAGGAATGTGAATGTGGATTCTCACATCACAATGCTTTTTCAAGGATTTAAGAAGGGTTAAAGGTTTTTACCGCCGGAGTGGGTCTCCGAGGACCAGGGGGTTAAATCCGGTCCCGTGGCTATATTAATAGCTCTTCTCTCGAATTGATAGACCCCCTTCCGTGGGCACGGCGGGAAGATAACTCATATTTTATCCCCTATTGGTTCCCGTGGGAGTGGATAAGAGTTTGATGACCAGCTGAGGTCGGCTGGCTTTTTCAGTCAGCCCGGCGAAGGCTCGCTTCGACAGGTTGCTGATAAGGCAAAAGAGAAGAATAATTTTCTGCACTATATTCGTAAAATGTACGGCTTATTTGATATATTTTGTTATCACAGAGACCTTTCCTATTAAAGAGATAAAATTGAAGTTTTTCTTAGTCTAAAATATACTTTGTACATTTACAAAAAAATCTGATGGTACTTTTAACGTTTAGAAGAATAAATACATTAATTTACTTTTACCACATAAACTCCACATTTAAAAGTACAAACATTAAATATCTTTTAAAAGTGTGAAAATTATATATCAAAGAAAATTTGAAATTTTTGTAAAATCCAACAATGTATGATTTTTCAGAGCTGATTCAGTGACATGGAATCCACATAAACTTATGGGAGCTCTGCTTCAATGTTCCAGTATTCACTTTAAGGAAGACGTAAGTTATGAAATTAAACGTCATTAATTAGACAATATTTTCATAAATACAAAAAATCTATATATTACAAAAATTATAAATAATGATTATCGGTCATCTAATTCGATTGGAAATACTATTAATAAAAAAATATTATCAATATCATTTCCTTATTTGTGCCATTTGTATGTCACTTCGACATTTCTGACATTTTTTTCTTCTTTAGTACTTTTTATTCTCACACGACCGATGTTAAGAAGTAAATATTTAAAATAATAATATGCACAAATAAACAGTGACATTGCATCCACGTTTAAGGCGTTGCACTTTTAGAAATCTTCCCTGTTTCCGAGAGCACTGAAATTCCTGCATCGCGCAAGGGCTACGAGGCAACACTAGTCGCATTCCAAGGGGTAGACCTACGTGCCGGGGCGCTTGGCACTACAGGAATTTAATTAAACTAAGAGATAACATATGTTGCCGTCCGTCTACAGCGCGCGCTGTCGGGGAGGGTCTATCTCCCCACGCGACTCAGTTATTGCTAACTCCGAACTTCCCCTTCGGATATTAAAATTCCGTGCACCGGCTGCCGCGAGATATCCGGGGGAGAACACGTCGTGCTTTTGTCGGACCGCGTTACCGTTGACGTTGAAGCGCGACGTCCAAGGGGGATGCTTTGTTAACATTGACAATTGTGTGTTGTTTTATTTAATAATATAGGTTTACAAGTCGCGTATGTAAAAATATTAATTTTTTTATTATATAATATTTATAGCTGTAATAACTAAGTAATTATTCTTTACTATCGCTAGCGTTAACATTAGAAATCAATAAGTAATAATATAATGATAATGCTTAAATATAAGAATTTAAGGATTTTTTAGCTTGAAAATATAATATTCGTTGGTTACGTAAATCAATGTTGTATAAAATTCTCTAAGTGACATAGAGAGCATTCATAAATAATGAAGTGACTAAAAAATAATCTTGTCCAAAACAATGGTAGTCAATAATAGAGTGCAACATTGGTGCGGCATATCCGCCATTTTGTAAATTCAATATCCTGAGTATTCCTCCTCACGCGCATGTGTTGGAGTGTCGTATCGACCCAGACGGACTCGCCCTCTTCCTCCTCCGGCGGGCTGTCAATCGTAAACCATGCGAAACAATTCCGGAAACACTTCGTTATCGGAAAAATGTTATAGGCGGCTGTCTCTCGTCTGTTTTGAAAGCGAGAGCTGTTTCCATTTTGCAGGGGCTACTGATCAGCTGTAACCAAATGTCCGCGGAATACCTGTTTATGACGGACAAGCTGTACGACGTGAGGTACGACACTGGCGATAAGGTCATTCAATGCGGGCGTCACAACGACATTTTCAAGCTTTGGTTGCAATGGCGCGCCAAGGTACAAAATCCATTGTTACAGAAAGACGATTTTATGCTTTTTCATTAGACGTCGACATTCTCCTCGGCATTCTTCTCAGTAACATATAGACTGTATTTCCACAGTGATTGAAACTGGGAAATGAATCTGTTACTTTATTATTTAGGGAACAGAGGGTTTCGAGAAGCACATGGATCGGCTGATGGAACTGGCGGAATACATGGTTAGAAGGATTAAACAAATGCCCGACAAATATTACCTGATTCTTGAACCTGAATTAGTGAACGTCTGTTTTTGGTATCTACCTACGCGCGTACGAAACATGCCACATACCGCAGAGAGAATAAAAATCTTAGGCGAGGTGCGTTTGATGAGTTTAAAGACATACAATTAAAGTACAACGTTTGATGAAGCTGAACAAAATCTAATAATTTTGCCAAATTTGTTAACATTATAAGAAAATTTTAAAAGTTTCTTTCGAAAAAATTTTAGCACAAGAGAAAACTGTTTATGCTTCTAGATATGTCCAATACTGAAAGGTCGCATGATGCAAGCTGGCACTCTGATGGTTGGTTACCAACCGGATGATCGACGGCCCAATTTCTTCAGGAACATCATTTCCAGTGCCGCCGTAACGGAAGCCGACGTCGATTTTCTTCTGGCTGAGATGGATCGATTGGGCCATGACTTGTAAGAAATCTGTCCACATATAGGCAATATAGGCATTAATACGATGTGCAGCGATTAACCGACTGGTACACCGATATCCGTGATTTATCTGACAATGAGTGCGTTTTTCGCTATTCGTTCTAAAAAAAATTATAAGTTTGAGACTCAGGTCACAAAATTCAGAATCACTTATATGAACGTAAGGTATACGAAAAAATAAGCGATTTTATTTTCTCTAATTTTTCTATCAAAATGACGTTACATTTTATTAACGTAAATGACGTAAATTGTTTATTTTATTTGAATAAGATTTTATTTATTATTAACTAAAATTATAGTATAATTTTTTGTAAACTTCGTTTTACATGGCGTAAAGATATTAATTTTTAATTAATTTAGTATTTGTTTAAATTTTGATTAGATTGAGCAAGGAAAACATTTCTTGTGAATTTGTAGATTATTACACATTTGCCCGTAAACATTCATTCATTGTTCCATAACATATTTTTAAAATCTGAATGAATCGGTATAATTTATATTATTAAAATTATCAGAATATATATTATTAATTTATTAATTATCGGAAGAATAATTTAATTTTGTATAAATCTCCATTATTGAACGGAAAAGGCTATTAGTGAAGGATTGATGTGTAGTTAAACGCTTCTTTATTCTGCGACCAGTTTGCAGAAGCTACCTGCACGTCGAAAAATACATATACGTAGCATATAAGTTTTCTAGATTTAAACGAAATACACGGCATATCCAAGAAAAACGAAATTATGAGTCAAGTTACAAAGTTAATGATGCTTCCGGCCGTAAGCTATGCAGATTTGTTATTTTTTGCTGCTCGATGCGCGATAATATTTATGCAAGTGATAAAATGATCGATTATTCATTAATCGAAGCAATAATAGTGTACATCCGCTTTCCAAATGAAACATTTAAATACAAATTTTCATCTTGAAACGCGGATTAGATGTCGTTCAAAATTTACATATCGAAAATCTCTCTTTTTAGTATTTATATTAATTTTGTGCATGACATCAAATTAATTTTCAAATATTTAGCACAAAGTTACAAATGATTCTTTAAATTTATGAAAAAAATGTTTTCTTCTTGCAAATATTTTATATTTATAAAAATGTTAAATTAAATATATTTAATTTGTTAATTAATTTTTGTACAGTTTATTTGAAAATTCTATATACATACACCATTTGCTGTGTCTTACGGTTTTATCAGTCTTTCCTTTTGTCCATTGATTATTAGATATTTTAAATATTTCTAAGATTCTTAATAGTTTAAATTATTTAATTATTGTTATGTAGCTACAATTGTTTGACAACTTTGTTAAAAATTATACAAAATATTAATTAAAGTCGTGCAAAAATAAATTCCCACGCATTCAAATAAAAATATTTATCATAATTTAATCAGAATCTGCAGTTTGTCCATAATATACTGGAACGAAAACAAGTCTCTTTTCAGACTGTGTAAAAATCCGTTTAGAATTATATAAATTGTAAGTGCTGTGGCGTGGCTAATCTATCGGAGCTTAAATGTTGCTTTGTCCCTATTGTACGATTTGCAACGAATCGTCAGCCAATAGCTACGGAATAGAAAATTTCTATCGCCGTAGCGTTAGGGATAGATAGCACAAATACGACATTACTTCCCATAGAAAATAGATTTAACCGGGCGTTATTTTGTTATAATTGACGAAGTTTATAATTTATCGATCGTTTGCGAAGATAACGTTACCAGATGGACTTCATATACAAAAATATATGTATATTATAATTTACTGTTAAACAGTTCTAATTGAGAGGAGAGTATTAATATATATTTAATATATAATAGATATATTAAAAAAAGTCTAAATATATAAATATATCAATACATATATTTAGTGTTGAAATTTTAAAAATACAAAACACAAACCCATGAAAGTACATGCTTTTTCGAATATTCGTGCGAACGGTTGCCACTTTATAATTAGTTCGTTGATTCTGTTAGACATTTATAATGTTATTCAAACGTCATAAACACACTATTGAAAGTAATGATTGCACATCACAATAAATTGTGCGATGCAACAATCATTTTCAATATTCTAGCTCTTATATTAATTCTTGAGAAAGTATAATCTTGTGAAAAAAAATTTTATGATATTTATTGATTATAACTCATTTCCTCTTGTGAGCATTATTTGAAATCATACAAATAATAGATACGTACTACAAACACAGTGAATTTATTACAAATGACGATCATAAGCGTTTCGATTCGTTTGACACTTGCAATAGAACAATTCTATAGATTTCGATTCACTCGCCAATACGGAATAACAAGAAAAAGATATTTAAGTAAGTAATATGAAATATCTAGATGTAATTACTGAAGAATTATAAGTGTATTTATGTACACATGCATCTTCGTATTACACCGCGTTTCTTTTTCCGCCGACGACTGCCGTGCCGTCGTAACAATTAAGTTTAGACGAATATATTTAGATGGGGAACCGCAGTTAGTGCTGGGATTAAATTAATACAGGATTAATCGAATTAGAAAGCAATCGATACATCCTGTTACTTGTAATTTAATGCCGAAGATGTTATTCCTACGTATTTAAATGAAAGCGCTTGTGGCTGATGGATTATAGCAGGTGATGTCAATTCAATATGAAATGTTTGTAATGTGTAAAATACAAAGCGCATTATATATATGTGTATATGCTGAACTCTGCCTCAATGAGACAAATAAAAATAAAATTCTTTAAAAAGAAAGTAATTTATTATAGTGTATTGACACTTTTGGATAAAAAGAATAATAAAAAATTTATTTTTATTCTATTTAAAATGTATATCCTTTGTCTGATTTTATATAAAATTTGTATATAAAAAGCAATTAATAAGAATTTTTATTGTCATTTAAAATAAAGATATAAACATTTTTTCAATATGATAATTTTATATTGCTTAGAAAATATAAAAGTTTTTATAAAGTAGTTTTTAAACAAATTGCAACTAATATTGCCAAAATTTGAAATACTATAAAATTAAATTGTATTTGTTGATCCAGAGTTCAAGCAATTCATTTGCAATCACTATGCGCCAAAGAAGGGACAAAATGTATTTTTCGAGAAGAAAATGAATTAAACAATTCATCTGACCAGCAAACCGATACCTGTAAAAAAGAATTCTATCGAATCATTGTTAATTATTATTCATAATTCTATCGGCGTTACGAGTTTTTTTAGACATAGTCGTTGGCACTGCCGACATAGTAATCAATGCTACTCATAAACGAATCTCTCTCGTGGTTACACACGTCTTATTAATTCCCGTGTAAATGATCGTTTTTTAAGCGAAGAGTGATATATTTGTACGGAAAGTATACTCGTCCCTGTAGACTCCTAATTATTTAATTTGCTTGTATAATTAGCAAATATACTGACACGTTTGGTACCGTACTTTCCTATGTGTAAAATATTTTTACACATATTTGCGGTTTAATGCCAGTATAATAGATATTAGTAATAATATTAATGTAGTAAAGAGTATTAAAATATCAATTTATTAGATAAATTACACTACTTATAAAATTTAAAATTGCAAATGTTATATTAATTTTTTGTAGATAATCAGTAAATTGTATTATAAAAAAATTTGTACATAAAATGCCATTTTAACGCATATGAATATTTTACATATTGTTGGCGCGATATAAAATTTTAAATGTAAACTTTTTTTAAAATAAACAGCATATTTTTAATTCTTATATTAGCATTATGCATATACACTGAAAAAAATTATTAAATCGTAATACACATTTTTTTCAATAGTACTAACTTAACGTTTAGTTACAGTAAATAAATTGACTCTGTAAAAAGTAATAATTTAAATCAATAATTCTTGTATCAAATAAATATATGTTTAAATTCAATAAGCATCTAGTACTATTAAAACAAATATTTATTAAAATTTAGTACGTTTTTTTAGTGTAACATATATATTTAAATATCATGTACATTTTTTAAAATGCACTGCACAATTTACATTTTTGTATAAATGCACTCTTACCACATGTGCCATCTCCCACACTCTGCTTTTATAACATATATGTTATATTGCACATATTAAACCTCAATGTTACATTCAAAGCGTTGTGCTAATAATATTTATAAATTCGTTATGCCTTTTCTGACGGTCTACATCGACGAGAAATACGTATGTATGTATGTATTTGATTAAATCTTTTATTTCGATTGTGTTAACGAAGTAGAATATCGTCTCATCCTCTGATGAACACGTCATTAATATGACTCAATTTCTTTACTAGCGATTTATCGCGCCGACTTTAGAAGTCGTCGATCTCATTAATTATTAGTCTAATTATTAGTCTAATTATTAGTCTAAGTTGATAAACGAAGCAAAACAACAACAAAGTCCCACGTCTTCCAAACAATGAGAGTATTGATTAGTGATTTAGCGAAGAAAACCTCGAAATACTTTCGAGGTGAAAGCTGTCCTTGTATACTGTAATGAGAAATACATTTATATATATACATAGCAAAATATATATATGTACATGCGTGTGCGTAAGATGTCGTTGATATGTGAACGAGAAGCGAAAGTCAAGAGTATGTGCAGCGGATGTAGGATCTTTGCTAGCACATAACTATGTTGTTCGAATACCGCCTACACCTAATTGCCCTTATTATCCACTGTATATCAATGTCTAATAAACTGCTGTTATCCCAAATTATTAGTATATCATATATAAATCTCTTCTTTCTATTTTCTTTTTTTTAAGTTACGTGCGAAGACTAACACATTAAACGTAAAATATCGACACTATATTATTTTTACGTAAAAATAATTCCCATTATAATTTAAGAAAATAACTAGAGACTTCAAAAAGTTTATTTATATCAAAGAATTGTCAATTAGCTGGAACATACGTATATTATATTGTATTATATGTTACACAACAATAGTCGATTTAATTTTATCGTATTTAACAAGTTTAACCGATCAACGTTCAAGGTAAAATTAGAATAGTCGATTAAGTGATTTTCATTGCATTAATGAACGGAACTAGTTAAACCAGAGGCTTGCCGATATCGAACATCGTAAACAGGTATAAATTACTTCCAAACCTAGCTTGGTGGGATCTCACGCTGTTTATCAGATCGTCGTTAGTAGCACATACGACAGAAGTCAATTCGACGGACAGACGTTCGTAGTAGCTGTAACCATGAAATCTTTCATCAATTACTCGGCCTCTAGCGATTTCCCGATCGAAAATTTGCCGTACGGAATCTTCTCAACGAAAGATAAGGTGAGCAAAAACCAATTATATCGTATATCCAATAAATTGTACTATGTCATATGATTTCAAAACAATTCTAAATATAAATATATAACTACGAATCTTCAACGTCATTATGATTTAGGGAGTCATGGATTATATTGTGATGAAATATAATAATCTTTATGGTTTTTTATAACTTCTTTAAGAGATTGTTGGAAAAGTTGCACAATAAAATATTAGGTTGCATATTTCTTCATGTGATAAACATCAAAGAATGGAATGTTTGCATTCCATTCTTGCTCACATTCAACGCCGTCTAGTAGAGATTTCTGTATTATATATGTTGTATGATTACTGTGGTATCATCGGCTGGTATATTACTGTCGCTCGATAATTTTAATATCTTCCTAAAAAAAGTCCAATAAATTATATCATTTTGTATATTATTTTATATTTTACTATAACAAAATTGTCAGATTGAATGTACTATTAAAAAATAAGAATTATAATAATATTTTATTAATTATATAACAGCTGTATATATTATAATATAGATAATATACATAATATGTATTTAATATTTTTAGCCAGAGAAAAAAATAGGAGTTGCAATTGGTGATCAAATTTTGAATTTAAGTGCTATCGCAAATTATTTCGATGGACCATTGTTGCAAAGTAAGCAAGATGTATTTCATCGAGATTGTTTAAACGATTTTATGTCTCTTGGAAGGCCAGCATGGCTAGAAGCAAGATCAAAACTCCAAAATTTGTTGTCAGTTAATAATCATACTTTGCAAGATCCAGAAATCCGCTCTAAGTAAGAAATTAATAAACGAAAATTAATATTATAAATTCAAATTCTTAAAATCGTATTATAATCCCCGTGTAACATCTTTCTTAGAATTTTTGTCGCTCAGAAAGATGCTGTAATGCATTTACCAGCCAAAATTGGAGATTACACGGACTTTTATTCATCTCTTAATCATGCTACAAATGTCGGTATCATGTTTCGTGGAAAAGAAAACCCGCTGATGCCAAATTGGTAATTTTAATTCGTATTGATGTTATTATACATTTATACATTAAAAATGATTTCTATTATGTAGAATAAAATATTCATGTATGTAGGAAATATTTGCCAGTTGGCTATCATGGAAGGGCAAGTTCCGTTGTTGTGTCAGGCACACCCATCAGACGACCGTATGGTCAAACACTTCCGGTTGAAGGTGCGGCACCTGTTTTTGGGCCCTGTAGATTAATGGATTTCGAGCTCGAAGTTGCTTTCTTTATCGGTGGTCCACCGACAAATCTGGGTGATACTGTTCCAGCTTCTAAAGCGTATGATCGTATCTTTGGAATAGTCTTGATGAACGATTGGAGCGGTACGATAAAATTGAAAAAGAACTTTGCACTTTAATTAATTTGAATTATTATTCTGATTTTTTATTTTTATTCTTATTTTGTATAGCAAGGGACATTCAGAAATGGGAGTATGTGCCTTTAGGACCATTTGGTTCAAAAAATTTGGGCACAACAATTTCTCCGTGGGTCGTTACGATGGAAGCTTTAGAACCTTTTAAAGTACCAAATATGACTCAAGATCCAAAACCGTTTCCATATTTGCAACATGACGAGTCTTGTAATTTCGATATTAAATTAGAAGTTGATCTTAAACGTAAGCTGTTATTCTTTTTATTACTTTTGTCGTTATTCATATTCTTGTACATATTATTTAAACATTTTAATTTATTGTAAAATGACTCAAACTTTTTTGCAGCATCAAGTGGTATAGTCACGACCATATGCCGGAGCAATTTTAAATACATGTACTGGACTCCGCAACAACAATTGGCGCATCATACCATTACAGGATGCAATATTAATCCTGGCGATTTAATGGGATCTGGTACTATAAGTGGAAACGTGAGTTAAAAATTTAGTATTGCTATAATTGACATTATTAATACAATTAATATATTAAATTAGCTTTTGTCTTATTTATCTGCTGATTTTTTTCGTAACTTTTATTCTTTTAAATTATATAAGTTATGAATCTTATTTTATAATTTTTACGTTATAAAATATTTATTTATAGACTTCGGATTCTTACGGTTCTATGCTGGAATTATGTTGGAAAGGTACACATACCATTCCGTTAAAAGATGGTACGACAAGAAAATTTCTTCAAGATGGTGATGAAATAATTATTCATGGTATGTAAATGGATTATTTCTTATATGTATATATAAAATTACATAATCATTTATTTCATTATTTTCCAGGTTATTGTGATGGCGATGGTTATAAAGTCGGTTTTGGAACATGTACGGGTAAATTGTTTCCTGCTAACAAGTAAATTGGAAGTTGATCTGACATAAGGCTAAATTTATGCATTCTATACTGTCTTATATATATATATTTTTATATATATTATAATTTTAATATTCTAATAAAGAGAGTACTTATTATATACTTATTTTCTACTTAATTTATTGTTTTAATTGATTAATAGCAAGATTTAAAAAAATGACATTTAATTTTAAATTATAAATTAAATCAAACTTAATTAAACACTTATTAATTAAGCAACAGATTTTTTATCGAAAAACGCTACTGATATTTATCATTTATATTTTTCGTTTTATTAATTATAAATAATTAATTATTTATAATAATTTATGTTCATTAATAAATACAATTATATAGCCAAAAATGTAAAAATAAACGACTTGCTACAATGTGCTTAAAGATATAATATGTATGGTATAACGTACAAAATGACTCGATTATGTGGTATTGATTGCGAGGATAGTCGCAGTAAGGTCGATCAATAAAGAGACCAGTACAGATGCAGAAATAGAAGAAACATGGCAGGCGTTCTACTTCGGTAAGTAAAATACACAAATTTGAGTTATAACGTGATGTTCTTATTTTTAAAAGATTATTTAATACATATATTATTTTGATCTATCTTGCTGTGTTATACCAATATTTTTATTTTCGTAAACGTAAGTTACGCAATAAGAGATAATATACTTATACTCGTGATTGTACTGTAGCAACCTAATTGTCTTATTAAATACGTAATTATCTTAATAAATGTATGTTTTGTTTAAACACACGCAGGTATGCACAGACTTTCTATTTTTATAGAAATGCGAACATACATAGAGTTAGAAAATAACACGTTACTTGTAACGTTATACATATATAGTCAATACTATAGATCTTAAGTTCGATCAATTAGTGACATAGATAAGTGGTTAGCACTCTAAACAAAATGTTGTCAGCATTTGGTGAGAAATTAATGGAAATTATAACAATTCGTCAATTTTTTAAATAACAATAAAAGTTACAAATTAGCTAATTTTTAAATCAGCACGAATCGAGTTACTTTTATAAAATAACTTTCTCAACTCTCAATATTCTAATCACTATCCTAACTTTATTATACAATCTCTAATGTTGCATCCTGTAATTATTGTCAAAAGTGATCTATCGATTGCTACATACAAATGCTATATTTATGATAGTATTTTACGTTTGGCATTAATTTATTATACAATTTCAGAGAGAGCACTTACATATCGTTTTTTGATATGTATATTACAGTATTCGTATTACATTATACAATATTTTAGTATTATTATTATTATTATTTTTAAATTACATGTAGCGTTTATTTTAACATCCATTTAGAAGTCTTCATAATCTGGAAACTTCAGCAGACGAACCTACTGCTAAATGGACTGTTCCTTTAAGCGACGGAAATCACGTGGTTGAGTTTGAACATGGGACGGCAACTGGCCGACGAGTGGTAAAAGTCGATGGTAATAATGTAGTTCACAGAGATTGGATGTTTCGTCTAGTCGGTGATGAAATCTTTATGTTCAATAATACTAAATTTGTGATCAGAGTCGATCCAATGCCAGGTAAAGCCTTATTATTATTTTATTATCGCGATGATAAATATATTATTTCATTATGACGATTGTGTAGGTCTGAAGTATTCTTATTCGTTGTGGGTGAACGGAAAGAGCTACAAGCAATTTGTCCAGTCGCAATCAAAAATACTAGAAACTTGGTTGGCCAAAATTGGAAATGAAGAATATAGAGTCGTGTTAGGTAATTAATCAAAATAGTTAATATATTATATATAGAAATATTCTTATTTTATGAGACAATTGCAGATAAACACGCTCATAGCGTTTGGGTAAATGGACAAGAAGTGGAAGTTGAGGTAATAATAAGAATAGAAATATCTATTATTATGTTTTAATGTATAGCCAATGTTGTTTAATATTAAATATATAAATTAAATAATAATTTGTATATAGAATGAATTTATGGACGGCGGCGCAGAAATTCTTTTCTCCGTTGGCGATTTACCGGCCGCTATTAGATCTTACAGTTCAGAACAAAAAGAAATCGGTATAGCGTACGTTTTATACATCAATGACGTTGAAATACAGCAAGAAGCTTTATTAGAAGAATCCTAGATATGTGTCTTGACCTTTCTAATTATAATAAATTTTTCGTGTTTGATATTAATCGATAAGTAAATACACACATCGATAATTATAATTTGTGAATCATTAAATAACTACATAAATGTGAAACATAGTATTAAAAAAGTATTATTCTTGTAATAAAATATTTAAATTTAGTATTAGCACTGTCAAAAATGTGTGCCATATATACTTGTGTATGTTTTTTAAACTATAAAATAAATTTGCATATAAATGCAAGGCATTATAAGTGTACTTGTTTCAATTTACCCCAAAAAAAATTTTATTATTAAAAAGTATATAGATACTTGAAGATAACTGAAATTTATATATTTGTTTGCGTGACATAGAAATTGTGACATAAGCGGAATTGTTTAAATATATATATATATGTGTATTATGTAATTTTCGGTATTCACATTGAAATGTTAAATTTTTAATGATCTGAAAAGATTTGTTATTTAAAGATTTTAAACGTAAATATGTCACGACAACAAGATAGTGGCTTTAGTATCGGACCTTTAGTTTTAACTCCTAAACAAGATGAATTCTGTTATTATGAAGGTATACAAAAATTTATGTGATTTAATTATATTTAAAAAATCACGTAAAATTTTATTGATTTAGATATGACAGAAACGGAATTACGGCAAGTCCTTGAAAATATTATTTATTCAAATCTCCTCCTGAGGTTAGAAAATGACATTTTTGAACGGTACCTCGCGCGTCGAAATCCTGAAAGTCTTCAAAGTAATTTTTTACTTAATACAAATATATTTCAAGTTTTTCTTTTTTGGATATGCTGATATTAACGTTACCTTTTAATATATCTTATCTAGCAATAGCGCAAATCTTAGAAACCGCTAAACGCGTACAAAAAATCGCACCTCAACACAGTCGCACATCACCCGTTATAAGCACAAGCGGAAGTCTTGTGAATGTTCGCGACAAAGATTCAGCGAGCGTCACCAGCGTCACGCCAAGTCGACACGTCACGCCAAGTCTTTTAACAGCCAGAGCACCAACTGAAGGAACAAAGTCCGTCCGCTAGACACTATAACGTCTGCTACAATTTCATCAGTTACAATTACAACCTTTTTTTCTGAACCGTAGAATTACATATATGCATCGTATCGAAATGGTAAACACCGAAATCTGGGAATTACAGAAAAAACTGGAAAAATTTGAACAGACGTTTATAAAGAAAAAAATATATTTGAGAGCGCAAATGGAAGAAAATCAGATTAGCATTCATGCAATTTTGAAGACTAGGGAAGAATTTGAAGAAAATGTTGTACAGAAGGGCGTAGATAGCATTACGGGGAAAATACCGGCTGAAAAGTTTATCAGGTGTTATGATAAACATTATATGTTCACTTCCACAATTATATGTTGATTCCTTTATAATTATAGACAGATCATATAAAGGCATGAAAAACTTAAATTTATTGTGTAGATTTATAGAAGACTCCTTGAAAGTAGTCGACATAATAACAGAACAAATCAGATTGAAGATGGCTACCATAAAGTGTCAGATAAGAAAAGTCAAGTTGCAGCTGAAGCATAGAAAAGAACTGGGCGAGGCTTTACGCGTCATAGATTTCGAACAATTGAACGTAGAAAATCAAATTTGCGTCCAAAATATAGACGAAAAAAATCAGTCTTTGCTTGAAATGAAAAGAATTGTAGGTAAGCTAGGCAGATACTATAGATGCTTTTTTGTAGTATACAAATTAAATTAATAAAGTTGAATTTATTATAGGTCGCTATAATATTATATTGAGTAAATATAAGGAAAAAATGGATGGCCTGATGTTAACTATGAATGAAATAAGAAACAAAATCGTTTCCAAGAAACAGGAGATTGTAAAATTGCAATCAGAACAAATTGCTATAAAGAATGAAATAGAGAAAGAGGAAAACCAACTTAAGTCGATAATGGAATTAATAAATAACTTTGAGGTAAAATTTTTTTATATTGTTTACAGTTTAATGTATTAAATTTTAATATAATTTATATGGAGATTTTTTTAAAACAATATTAAATTTTTTACACAAAAAAATATATAATTATATATAATAAAGAAAAAAATATTATATATGTAGGTTCCGAGTGTTATAGATTCCATTAAATTGCGTGTGAAGCTGCAGGAATTACAAAGAATTCATAAACGACTAAGCAGACAACAAGAAATTCAACGAATAACACTCAAGTCTCGGAAATAATACAAGATGCCTTTAATGCATTTTGGTGCATAGTAATAGATTTTCATAATTATTAAAGAAATATTTAATAAATTTAAATAATGTTTTATGTTGGTTAACAAATGTAGTATTGCTAATCTTTATTCTCAGAGTTATTTCTGTTTTTAGGAAAGAGTAAAAATATCTATCCGTTATACTGTATTGACAATTTAAATCGCATAAAATAGTAGACACAATTACATGAAATCAAGAAGATATAATGTGTCTCTATTTACTTTTCTACCGTAAAAAATAGATTTAAGTGTATTAAGTATACCGTTGTAGAAAATATTCTAACAGTTGAGAGCAGTGTAGTGTAGCAGTGTAGCAGTGAGTTAGTCTTGTTACAAACTGACACTCAAGAAATCGTATCTTTTAATATTATTTAATTAATTTAAAAGAGTATTGTAAATATATATAATAACTGAAGTGACATATTTAGATACATGAATTTATATTTAAGATTTATATAAATAAAATTAAAGAATTGTGTGTGTTTCGGTTTTTATTATAAAAATTTTGGATTTTTATTCAGTAATACGATACGAGCTTAGAATCTATACCTATCCAATTATTTCTAATACATTTCATTGAAAATAATTTATCTAATTTCGATAAAATTAATTTTGTTTTTCTCTGTTTGGGATATTATGAAATATACAAAATATGTATAAATATGGTTTATTTATATATATGCATATAAAAAATAATTTTTATTAATTAACTTTATTATGTTGTACTTTTTGTTTTAATGAATATATCAATTTAATGAATTTTCTGTGGAAATACAGGGTTGAAGTTAATATTGTTTTTATATGGCAGATGTATTGAAGAATTTTTAGAATTAGTTACTGTGACATATGTATGTGTATGTGTAATGACGTAATTATGAAGTTAAAGCGATGTAGAAAGATTTTGGCGTGTGCTACGATGCGTTGGTAGTTACGCTTCACGCACCGATAGTGCCTGTCCCTTCCTCTTTTTGCCTATGTATATCCGTCCCGGAAAAGCCCATCTCTCTTTCTGCCATGATTCAGTTTTACCGCGACGACAGCATTGAGAGTCTTGGCTCTTTAATTCAGTTGTCGAACGACTGACTGATTGTTGTGCTAAAGTCTATAAATTTTAAGAACATTGTGTTTGTATAGTAGGATGTCGCTTATAATCATTCAAATTTCTTTACATTTTTGACACTTGACGTTATTTGAATTTATTTAAATTATGGTTTAATTTGTGCTAAAAACAGAATACATTTTTATATTATGCAATTTATACAAACTTTAATACACACACAAGAAATATTACTCTTCTATTATGTAATTTAAATGTGAAACAATTAATACCAAAATATTGGCGTAAATAGAAATTCTAAAGAAATTTAAATAATATAATATATAATTGTTCATATTTTCCTAAATCATTATTGTGCTGATTTGTTTATACTGTAATAAACCATAACTGTGTTAACTGTATAAGATTTTTGTTGAGAATGAAAAACATTTTAAAATATATACAAAAAGGTTTGTCATGTCAATTACTGGTGCAACGATAAATTTACTACAAAGAATAATGACAATAGAAATTCGAAATTTTATTGCTTTTTTTGTTATTTTGTTATGTGGTGAGACATATGGAAAATATTTAGAGGTAAGACTGTAAACCAATTTACAATTATTATTTTAATTGTTAAAGTTAGGCTATTTTTTATCATTTTCGGAAATATGTTAATTAAATTATATATTTAAAATTTTGTTATTGATATATTATATTTTTAATACTATATATTTAAACGGATTTTTTTACTTTATTCATTTAATTGTCTTAATTTCTTTATTTCAAATAAAATACAACTTTGTGTTTCTGTTATTTGATATTGCTAATAATAATTTTAATAAACTAGTAGTATTGAAATATTCTTCTAAATATTCTTTTTTTTATACGTAATTTAAAGGGTCTCAACGTGAATTTAGGAGATGCTCTTATATTCCTTAGAGAATATGATAGTGCTGCTTCGTTAATGTGTACGAGAGTGATGATAGCCCAATGGAATTTTGCGACAAACGTTACTGATGCAAATCACCAGAAAATGGTGTAAAAACTTATTTAATTAATAAAAATGATAATTAATAAAAATAATTTGCTTTTATGAATCTTTCATCTAACATTTGATCTTATCTGATATCTCATTAGGTGGATGAACAAACATTAAAATTAAAATTTGAAAGAGCTTCTTGGCGGAAAGCAGTTACTTTTGCTTGGAGTCGAATACCAGATCCTTTAGCAAGAAGGGAACTTAAAATGATTGCCACGAAAGGTCGAAGTTCCCTGACTGATGATAAATTTAATGAGGTAGATAAATGTCTCAATGAAAATGACATTAAATTTTAATTCTTTACTCATTGTAAACGTAATTACAATTGTTCGATCAATTACTCGTACTGTTATTATTAAATGTTCAAAAAGTAAATGCTATTAAATGATTATGATCTGTGATTTTATCTATCACCATTTTCATTTATGTACAATTGTATTCAATTTACAGATACATCGTTTGATATCAGAGATGAAAGAGATTTATGTTAAAGCTAGAGTATGCTCGTATAAACAAATTGATGACGAATGTAATTTGAGTCTAGATCACGGTTAGTCAATGTATTAATAAATTTAATTTAATACATATTAATTTATTAAATGTACATGAAAGAAATAAAATATAAACATACGCTTTTATTCACGTGTAAATTATTTTTAGATTTAAATAAAATAATGGCACAGTCAAAAGATTACGACGAACTATTATATTATTGGCATGCTTGGCACGAAGCAATTGGTCCACAATTACAAAATAAATATTTGAGATATGTTCAATTGGCAAATCGAGCAGCTAAATTAAATGGTGAAAAGCTTTATAATTTTAAACACTTTTATTCTACATAAAAAAATTTGTTAAAATTACATTTTAAAAATACATATTTAAAATACTAATAAAAACGTATTTCTTGTGGAAGGTTTTGCTGATGCTGGCGATCAAATGAGAGAATTATTTGAAGACGAATATTTCCAGCAAAATATGGCGGAAATAATGTCAGCCATGACTCCACTTTATAAAAATCTTTTTACTTATGTACGATCAAAACTGATTGAAAGATACGGTGATAGAATACGCGAGGACGGGCCATTGCCGGCACATGTTTTAGGGGATATGTGGTCTCAAAATTGGGAAGGTCTGTTCGAGTTAGTGCAACCATTTCCTGCAAGCCGAAAGCTTGATGTAACTTTGGATATGATGATTCAAGGTATTACTCCAATGAGGTATGTTTCAAATTATACAAAATTTTCATGTTTTATAAAATATGAATAACTTTCTAAAAGAATGTTTTCGTAATATAAAAAGGATGTTTCAAATAGCGGAAGAGTTTTTTACTTCGCTCGGAATGAAACCGATGCCACCGGAATTCTGGAAATTCTCCATACTTGAAAAACCTATTGATAGAGAAATTAAATGCACTCCTAGTGCGTGGGACTTTTGTAATAAAATTGATTACAGGTGGTTATTTTTAGTGTTCGTCATACGGCAATAAAAATTAATTTTTAATGTTTATTTAATTTTAATACAAATATTTTTCTTTATATCATATCAAATGGCAGAGTACTCCAAATTGCATTCTGTTATATAATTGCAGGATAAAACAGTGTACTAGAGTCACAATGGAAGATTTATTATCTACCCATTATGAAATGGCGCATTTGCAATATTATTTACAATACAAGGATCATCCATTGCTATTTCGAAACGAAGCAATTCCAGGTATACCTATTTTATATGTTTTATGAATTATACATATATTCTATTATCAACAATTTTATAATTAGGATTCCATGAAGCTGTTAGTGATGCCATTGGTTTATCCATTTTTACTCGTCAACATTTACATAAAATTGGACTGTACAATAATTTAACGGATGATTATGATAGTAGCATAAATTTTTTGATGTTAATGGCACTTCGTAAAGTGGCTTATATGCCGTTTGCTTATATAGTTGATCGAGTAAGTAATAAAATAATTAAATAATTAATAAAAACTAATATATAATTACCGTGTATAATTACATGTATGATATACACATGTTTTTATTATTACTTATTCATTTATAAAATAATTTTTGAAGATATAAAAATGTTATTGGAATATATGGAAGAATAAATAATTAAATTATCGAATAATTAAATCATAAACGCATTTATTTTCTTCAAAGTGGAGATGGCGTGTATTTAGTGATGGCGTAGAAGATATGACAGAACATTGGTGGGAATTAAGATTGCAATATCAAGGCATTGTTCCACCAGTATCTAGATTTGAAAGGAATTTTGATCCGGCAGCAAAATATCACATCCCAGCAGACAGTCCTTATACCAAGTAAAAATATAATGTTAAACTATAAACAGTATTTTTTTAAATACATATTTTTGTATAAATATTATCAATATAGTTATATTACTTTTATATATCTCATTTCTAGGTATTTTGTAAGCACTGTATTACAGTTCCAACTGTTCCAATCTTTGTGTGAAATTTCTGGTCATACTGACGAATTGCACACTTGCGATCTTTACAGATCACGAGAAGCAGGTCGATTACTATCGTATGTAAAATTTGCGAAAATATTAATAAAGTAACAATTATTTTATTATGATTTATAAAGGATATAAGATTTTCGTATTTACAGAGATATTCTGTCGATGGGCGCTTCTAGACCATGGCAAGATGTTGTCAAGCATATGACGAGAGGCAGGACGAATAGAATAGATGCTGGTGCCATGCTCAAATATTTTGAGCCTTTAAATGCATGGTTGAAACGACAAAATGAAATGCAGCCAGTGATTGGCTGGATCACAAGTCGCGACGACAGAGGTTGGATTAATATTAATATTTATTTAATAACTTAAACGTCATCTAATATAAAAAGTGCAACGTGTATCTTGTGTGAAAATAGGAATTTTTCATTTTATTTCAGCATTATTCGCACAATGGTACGAAAACAGTGCACGGAGAATTGAATTGTGGAGTTTATTCCCTCTGCTGCTTGTAACCTCTAAAATTATTATTTATATTAATAATTATATATTACATCCGGTAATTTAAAATATTTTCAAATCTGCTTGCATATGTATTATGGAGAGAAAGAACATTACTTTTTAACTTAATTAATTATGTATGTATTATACATATAAAAAATAGTTTGTTAGTAGAAAGATTCTGGACTTTATTAAATATATTTTTACCATCTATGCTTAACGTTAAAACGTATGAATAGCCTTTAATTTACAATTTTTTAATTCATATTCTTAATAAACCTTATAATTTATTGTTTAATATTTAATTTAAGCCTAATATATATTTCTCAGGATTTCTGCAATCCTTTAGATTCTCAAAGCTGCTGCACAGATTTTTACATAACGCAAACGCGTAGTCGCATAAGCGAATTAATCAATTAGGAACCGTAAATTAAATTGTATATCTAACATAGGTAATTATAATACAGCCTTAGAACTGAGATCGGCTCTCGTTTTATAAAACGAGATATATAATATAGGGGATAGTTGGAGTCGAACCTGCGACCCGCTGATTTTATAATCAATCGTTTTCACAAGAAGCCATACGCGCGCGCGCGCGCGCGTCCACCTTACTGCTTTATTTATATAATACAAGCAAAGCTGAGTACTGAGTTTCGAAACTCATCGAAAAAAGTTGCAATCTTTTAACTGATAAGTATACATCAGGCCTTCCAACAAACGACACAGTACGTACAACCTCATCCTTTTGTTTAACATTGGCGAACAACAAGGATGTACTGATACACCGTGTCGATTGTTGGATGGCATCCAAGGCTTGATTACATATATGGAGTAAGAAATAAAAGTAAGAAACTAATTAACCAATCACACACAGAGTCGAATATGAGAAAAATAATTGATTGTAATTCAAGTCAATTAATTCCTTACTTTTACGTCAAACTGACTTCGCATATTGTAGACATTAAAAACTCTTTTAGGAAGAGTAAACATTAATTAGAAATTTCTTAATAACTTTAATAAAAGAAATTGTATAATAAACAACTATAATAGAATAATATGTGTATACGATATTTAAAAATATCTTATTTAAAAAGATACAGTAATTAAAATATATTGTCTTCCAATATAGACAACATAAAAAATTGCTTTCTGAGAAGAATGGCAGTCTATTTCACCAATTACGAAATCTCGTTTTCGGCATTAGAAAATCTATAAAAAGTATTGTTATTTAATTCAGAATTCGTTATTGACAACAGCAGGTTTGTGTAGAGGACTCTGTTGTTCAGCAATTTCTGAACGACAGATGTCACTACTGACGATATTGATAACATTGACATTACATTGTATTACGTCTAGTTAGGTTACATTTTTCGGGATCAATGCAGAGTGTGGTTGTGGTATGATATGTCAAGGTATACAGGTTTCGTGGTAATGACTGTAATTATTTGAGCGATCGAAATCACAAGCATCACAATTGTAAAACTCTTTTTCATAAGTTTTTTCAATTCTCATACTTTTCGAATTTTTATCGTACATGCGGCAGTTCGCGAGGTATTATAATATAAGGTATTATAATTTTTGGTTAGGAAAAGAAGCGGCGTTTTTCAATTATGGATGTATTTTTCACTCGCGGACTGAGACTTAGTGTTGAATTAGGCCATGCTTCAATATTGTTAACAAAATACCTTCCATTGACAGCATGTTGCACATGCCGTGTCAATACACGTTGGAAGTCGGCATTTCCTGGTAAGCATTTCAAACATGGCCATGGTGAACTTCAATGGATTCAATATGTATTATCAAGTTTATTTCACTTGCAGAAAAGTATTACCGTTATAGGGCGCCATCGTATAATTCCTTAGGCCTTGTAAATAATATATTTGTTTATCAAAACTCATTGAAACAAGAGATTCACAAAAATGGTATTACCTTGGCATACTATTCGGACTCTAAGCAAAGTTCGGATGATAATTGCCAAAAGCCTCAAACAGAACAAAAACTAACAGTATTTAAAAAAATGAAACAAATGACTAAAGATTACTGGCATGTGTTACTACCTGTGCATGTGATTACTTCTATAGGATGGCTAACTCTATTCTATACTGCCGTTAGGAAGTACGTACTAATGTAATTAACATATATAGCTATTATTTGAGACATTTGAGTTCGATAGTTAATCAACATAAAATTATATATATTTTTAGTGGTGTGGATATTGTCCAGTTGTTGGAATATATGAATTTTAGCGAGAAATATATAGATTTATTACGTAATTCGAGTGCTGGGAACTTGGCCATTACATATGCACTTTATAAGATATTTACTCCACTCAGATATACTGTTACTGTTGGTTTGTAATTTTAATATTTTATGTAATAGATAATTTGTTCTTTATGTTAAATATTAATACTAAAATATAACAGGAGGAACGACAATGGCAATTAGGTATTTGAGTAAACTAGGCTATGTGAAGCCATTGTCATTCAAGCTTCAGTCAGAGGTGAGTAATGTATTTAAAATGCAATATCATTTTCTGAAATTGAAGAAATAAATTATTTAACGCATTCTTGTATCTGTGTTTGTATTTGAAATGTCTTGTCTGTTTTCTTTTTACACGCACACATGGTGCAGCCTGCGGGCAAAGTTATAAGTAGGTTACCGAACACGATTAATTTCAAGTATATCGTACTGATCTCTCTTGCTTTTCTTTTTGGCGAGTTGCTCTTATCGCGTAAAGAATAATCTCGTAGATTTTGTCTCTCAATTACGGCGGCATGTATATTCTTCGTAATTATCTTTAATCGTGTTGTAGCCAGTACAGTCAAATAAATGTGCAGCAGAATACAAGTCAAAATTGAAGGCAGAATGTAAAACGGACCAACAAACGAAACCGCCAACATCATAAATATTACTGCCTCATTATGTCGAATCTACTGGTCGGACTAGGCGTATCTACTGGACGTAGCTCGGGGATTTGTTGTACATTTCTGTTTATAAATATATATTGTCATATTCTACATTAAATATTCCTTCATTATTTATCCCATTTATCATTCCTCATACAGTCGAAGTATATTAAAGGGTACATGGAGATCATTTCTAATGCAAAATATTCAATAAAAAATGCATTTACTGCTGCTTGTCTTTATTGAATAGTTATTTATACACACTACATATATGCTTATGTGTGTGTGCGATTTAAATAGGATTATACTAGTTATCTACAATATACGCGCGAATTTAAAATTGTACATAACAATTACACTTAGACCTGAAGAATAACAATAGTTATTTGGCAGCTCGAGTTGTGCGTCTTTCAATGCTACAATATTGTCGTATATTGATCGTTATATCTATAACACGCTTACATATTTTTCCAGTATTGATTCTATGCTTTGTGCGAAAACATTAAAGTAGTCATTAAAGACTACGAAGTGTCTTTAATCCTGATAAATTATTCAATACTATGAATACTCGCAGCGAATCGATAAATCTGTCTTAATAAATATCGTCGATGAATGCTACATGAAGTACAATAAAACTACAATGAAACAAAGGAAATTTGCAGGAATGTTCCTGAGATTCATATTTCCATCATAAATTTATATTACATGCGATAAACGTATTTCAAAAATGTTATTATATACACATTAAAAAATATAAAGTTTATTCAGCTTAAAAACGCATAATTATTATGCTACTATATCACAGTTGCCTGCGCAACTAGTCATCCTAATAAAGTTACTGCACTCGCAGAGTACCTTTACTAAATAAATAAGAACCGCATATATATATATATTAAATGTAACCACTTATCTAAGTTCTAAATTATGTTCGATTAAAAAGAACTTGTACTCATAATTATATGTTACATATACTGACATGTCAAATTTGATCCCAGAAAACAATATATAATATTGTAATTTCCTAATTGAAACTTGTATTGAAATTATGTCACATAATTTCGTTTAAAAATCAGAATAATTAAAATCGCATTTTTTCCTACAAAAATGTTCGTAGGACGTGACAGATTAAATATGTTTTTTATTGTATATTAATTAACAGCCTATCGGCATGTATTGATTCGATAATTTGCTTTTCATAAGAAATATTGGTAATTATTATATTAACACATACACCATGATAGATTAATAGTGACAACTATGATAATAAAAATTTTGCGTAATAAATAATGTAAAACGTAATTGCGAACCAATGATCAGTTTTCACCTAACGCGTATGAATGAATATTTAAAGACAGATTCATACAGATGCATAATCATATATTTATTGCGAATGTATTTTACGCAGCTCTATTTCTGTTATACCGATCTGTATCAAACTATGTAGCAAATATATCAAAGGTCGATTTCGTACTTCGTTTTTATTCCAAGATATTCAATATTTTTAAATGCTAATACGTCCAACAAGAAATAACCACCGAATCGACACCTAATTGATGTCGTATCATCGGTATTATTTTTTGTATTGATATCGAGTCGATATCAATTTGATGTGTCATTTTTCATTGGAATAAGTCTGTAATTGATTTACGTTATCTTAAAATTGATTTAAGAAAATTTTGAATATAAAAACGCACTGTACAAATATCGGTCAAAGTCTACTTAATTTTTTACCATTAATTTGCTATAATTTTAACAAATTTTGATATATTTCCTGCTAGATCCTGTATCCGTAACTTTTTTTGCCATTCTGTAGAATCTGCTGTCGACAGATTTTGATCATTTGAGAGTAATCGAGAAAGTTGTGTGTATGTGCAATTAAAGCGATACAATATACCTATCATATATCATATCAGTCTTGCAAAAAGTTTAAATATCTTAGCTGTTTCTGATGGTCTGAAAATTAGAATCGGAAGCTCTTATCTCAATTAAAGATATTATAATTGATATCACATCGTCTCGTTTTCTAATTAATTTTGCTGAGCAAGTCTATTTTCAAAATTAGGCCCTAACATGTATTATGACGTATGTACGTATACTCTGATTCTCTAACATACAGGAATATGTGTTAATATTGATTCTTTCGTTTCATATTTAATTGATTTTTATAGTACTTATTATCGGATGAGTGTTACGTGCGCAATTCGAAAAGCTCCGGCAGATATACTTAAACATCAGTACACTTAGCCCATAAACTGATAGCTAGCGGACACCGGTTGTGGTGCCCTCGGTTGCATATGCGATATGCGTTGGATGTGACACGCACGACACATAAGTCTGCCATCAAGTGGGTAGCATCGCTTATCCGGTTCGTCGGTCAACTGCATACCACAATCCTCACAAACGTAGCAGTCCACATGAAAGTCTTTGTCCATCGAGACTACCCTGACCGTTTCCTCAGTTCCCTAAAATAGAAAAGAACACCACCCGTTAAAAGTGATTTTATCGGGAGCGCCTGCCGTACGCCTCAATGACGTAAGCGAGTTAATTTCCAGCGCGCATACCTCAACCGGCGTGATTCCCTTTCCACAAGATGCGCACTTAGGCGCGAACATTCTGTGGTAATCGTTTACACAATAGATCTTATTGTCAACATCGACAGTAAAGGGTACGCCATCGAGACATTCGTTGCACACGCAACACCTAAAGCAGCCCGGGTGATACGATTTGCCCATGGCTTGCAGTATCTGCGGAAAGCAAAGGGTAACGTTACACTGAATTACAATGGAAATCTAACGGATGATAATGATCGACTCGTCGCTTACCATTTCCATGATAAGGTGGCCGCAAATCGCGCATTTCTCGGCTGTCTGTTGGAAACCAGAATACTGCGAACAATTTATAGGGTGAGTTACATATGAATTAAGTGTGATTTCAATAACTCTTATTTCCATCGTCAGCATTAAACTAGCTCGCACATACCAAGTAATCCTCTTCGCAATAAACTCTGCCATGAACGTTGTAGAAAGCTTTACCGCGGAGAGCCCTTCCACAGGAACAGCATATGAAGCAATTGGTATGATAGAGATTGCCCATTGCTTGACAAGCCTGTCCGGCACCGGTCACTTTCTCACCACATGTATGGCAAATACCTATCATCAAGAAATATTAAGGTGAAACTTTTTTTTTATTTCTTATACGCTACTTATTGCAAAATAATAAAATAGAAACGTATGAATTCTTTCGTTGCGGTATACGATATAGGTATACCAAAATTGTTTGCCGAACAACATATTACAACTACTTCTAAACATTTACAATTTTTACAAACAAATTAAAAATTGCAACGATTCATATTCGTTTTATTATAATAAATTAGAAATATAAATCATAATTCAGTGGAAAATTGGATTTTACATCGTGAAATAAAAAGTTCGAGAATCATTTCTAGCACAATATATTCGTGCGGAGTACGCGAACACGAGAATTGAGCTTTACCCATCGGGGAGTTAAAAATATACCCATCGACGAACGTTACAATGTGGCACATTCATCGCACGTTCATAAGCGTTTAAAAATCACTCTGTTTATTGTAAATGACAGATATGAAAAACGCGAACTCACAGCTTTCGATAGGGATAGACAACAGCAATCCTGCCATTCCTTGGTACAATCGTTTTCGAAAACTGCACCTACACTAGCTGTTTATTGCAACTTGGTTTCGCTAGACTAGGTTGGACTAGAATCCGACCAACGAATTGGACTGGTCTATCTATAACGAGATTTGCTTCCGAGCACAGCGATACGGTCGCGCGTATAGGACGTTACATGAAGACTACTAGTTTTCTAAGTATGAAAGCGACTAGAGAGACATTACGTTCGCCTAAACGCTTGCCACTTCTCGACTGACATTGCTTCGTTCAACCGAGGTTCCTGTCTGGTCGTGCTCCATTCCTTATTGTGCGTTTTTAGGCTGCGTTCACATTCATTTTCTAAATTATCGCGATAATTTTCTAAAAGTTATCTATATTATAGCATATTTCTTTGCATTGCTTGTTTAACATTTTCAAAATAATAAAGTTAACAATTTCTATTTTAATATAATAAATATTAAATAATATAATAAATATTTAATTTAATATAATAAATAATTTCAATATAATAAATATTTTATTAAATTATTGTAGTATCAATAATTTTATTTTATTATGATAGAGATTTTATTAATAATAGATTTGTTTGATCAAATTTTATCGTCGACCTAGATATTTAAAATACATCGACGCATCATTTAATATTCCTCTCTTCAGATTTTTTACAGTTCATAAAAAGTGGAGAAATTAGAAAGCTACCTCATTTTTAGCATTAAAGCAAAAATATATTAAAGTAAAAAAATATTATAATTTTAGAAAAATATATGATAATAATAACATATAAAATGGTTTATTACAGACAAAGAATAGGAATAAATACAGAATGGAATCAACAAAACGTTTTTAGTTACCTTTCGCGAAGTAATTAGCAAGAAACACAGAAAAAGAAAAAGACAGCAAGGCAAGCAAAAAATTTCATTTTCTCGTTCTGCGTCAGGCGTAATAATCTTGTAAACTGCGTAGTCGATGAATATACGCAGTTATCGTACTTGACAGGAGGAAGCCATAGACACTATTATGTCCATTTCCACCAATGTGGATTAACTTTAATCTCGGTTCAACTTAGTCTTCATCTTTTTAGTTTTAAATATTAGATAAAGGTGAAGAATAAGTGAACCAAAGATTAAAGTTAATCTACATTGGTGGAAACAGACATTAATCGCATATTGCTGCATCCATTCAACGCGTTGCATCTATCGATATTAATACGAGGGTTACTTTTAATATCTTTAAAGAGTCGTAAGATTCAAGTGAGCTATCTAATTGTGTATGCACCTATGCGTCGCATTCGTCCTCGGCCCTTTACGCAAGAGAAAGACGTGAGAGAAGTACGTGGGCGGAAGCTACGCAGAGCGTGCGAGAGAGTGAATGTCAACGAATTGTCGCGCTAAAAAGTACCGCGACGCACCGAAACTCGATTCCGTTTTCCGAAACCGGTCTACTGCGAACTCACGTCGTGGGAATTGGCACAGCCTTCGCATCGTGCCTTTTAGCGTTTCAGAGAAGTATCTAAAATTATGAATTTACTCGGGGCGATCGTACCGTGCGAACCTGCGATCATCGTTTCCTTAATTTTTCTCTCTTTTATTATACAAGTATGGAAGAAAAACAAAACAAAAATGTAGATAATGCCAAAAGATACTGAAAATAATTATTTCGATTATTTGATGATTGCGTTATCTGGCGTAGTTGAGATTAGATGTTACATATTTCGCTTCTGATTTAATAATATAATAATGGATTCTGTGATTTTTTTTTTGACTGGTTACCATTTTATGCGTATTTCTGATCTCTTAATGGATTATTTACAGATATAAATGACAAGAATACCAAATTTTATACACAATCTGACTTTTGAATTTCATCTTTTTCACGGAAAGCATGAAGAATACGAATGGAGTAATTTTTAAAGGATAATGAATTTTGCATAACGAATTTATTTGTATTTGTAACATTGAGAATGACCCGATCGGAGTCGAAACATCTGTAGCTACATATATCATTATTATTTGAATTAAAGTTTTTTGGTTTTGTTATATTGGCTCTTTGCCCCTTTTTATTCGTATTGTTTTATACTCATAGAGAGCCTTATATTAATTAATATAATTATTTAAATTTAGACTAAGCAATATGTGTCTAGGATAGCTCGTTATCGCGTAAAAATATGAAACGAAGCGTAATCTCGGTTTTCAGAGACGAGCGAATAAACATTGCGTAAGCAAATTTTTTCTTACCAAAATATTCTCCTTCTTCCTCTTGTTTTTCCATTTCTTCTTCGAGTTGTCTCGTTAATTCCTCTATTTTTCTTTCCGCTTCCGTTGGTCCCTGAGAGCAGTAATTTGCATGGAAAACATTAATTATTAACAATTAAGTGTCGAATCTATGCATATTTAATGTATACGACAAAAATTGTTACCTAACTATTATTTTATTGTACAATATATGTATAAAATAAATACAATATATAAAATGAAGTCAAGAAATTGGTGAAAAGTGTCGGTTATTATTTATCATTTCATTATATACAGATTACTTATAAAGCAAGTTATAAAATAAAAAAAAGACATGGACTATTACTATTACTTTTTATGCTCCGATATAGTACTCCAAATATTACGAAACGTAATGTTTCTTTCAGTTTTCATGCTGTTATTTTTTTTTCAATCTATGACAAATAAACAAAAAAGTATGGAAAAACAAAAAAATTAAAAATAGAAAATGTTAAAAAAATTTTACGTGTAAATTGTAAAATATTCGGTGAATGCACATCGCTTGTTAGCGATGAGCAATTTACCGGTTATGACTCATTGAATACACGAAGAAAGAATTTTTTGAAGATGAAATCACAATACTTTTTCAAGTTTTATGCGTTACAGAATGCATTATGTATACTTAAGCAACAAAGAAGTATAAAATGCTAAGAAGTAACAATTTGCGCAAGTTATATTTTTATTTCACATACGAGTTAAATAGCAGACTTTTGTTTTTTATATTTAAACTAATTAATGTATACATTTTATGTTTAAAGTAAAGTAGATATATAATATTTGATGTTTGGCAAAAGCGAAAAGTAAAGTTCTAGTACAGTTCAGTGCAGTGTAGCAATAAAAAAAATAGAAATAAGTCTCTTATTGTCATAGGTCAGACGTTACGTAAAATAAACAAAATTATCAGCATTATAATGAGATCATCGTTAAAACAAAAAGAGACATATCTTCAAAGTTATTATGATTTTTGAGAAATTGCTTTGGACAAACTACATCAGCAAATGTCGATAATATTTACTTTTTAAATAAATTGCATTGAGTGCGATAAGACAAATTTAAATGGAGCAAGATTACACTTTGTTATGTTAAAAACATTGTCTATCTTTCTTGTAGAAATAATTCAGTTATAGTTATTTTCAGTACATTTTTAGTATATATATAAAACATAAAGTATATAGATAAGAATACGATAAAAGTACTTATAGAAGGTAGAAAAAAAATACACACAGACACATTGGACTTCTGAAATGAGATTTGGTAAGTAAATAAGAGCACTAAATTATTTAATGAACATCTTGCAAATAGTAACAAACTTACCGAAGGTCTAGAAATGACATTGTAGGGCAACAATCCCTTGCCAGGTGCAGGTTTGATTGGTGGACTAACAGATTTTCTCTCTTCTGCTTCCGAATCCGAAGGTCTTTGCAGCATAGGTACACCAGCATTTAAAAGTACGGGTCCTGCAACTCCACTGGTAACACCAGGAGGAAGGCTCGTAATTCTGGGGCCAGCATTAGCATCAATTTCATTGGTCGTAGTTGAAGCACTATTGACAGGTGCTTGCACCTGTCCACGTATAGAACTCCCAATAGAATTGGTAGACGAAAGAGATAGTCCATGTCTTGGTGAATTAATTATATTTTGCGAAGCGATATCTAATGGTATCTGACCATGTGTTGGGCTTGTTTTCGGAGATTCTCTCACTGTATTATTATTGGCAATAATAGCCCTAGCAGGATCACTTCGGTTTGGAGAATATAAAGGTGAATTCCTTGCAGGTGGGAGATCTGACACATCTGACATGTAGCTTCTGTCACTTTGTTGCAATGTGCCTAATCTTAAATGTTCTGCTGAGCGATTTGAAGAATAAATAGGAGAATTTCTGGCAGGGAAATTTTCTTGATGATGATAGTTTCTGTCACTTTGAGGCATTGAACGATTTGGAGAATAACATGGAGGATTACGACATGCTGTTTGCTCTCCTGGACGAATTCCATATACTGGAGAATTCCTGGTTTGCGAGTCCCCTGTGAAATTTGTATTTGTAGTCCTTGAAGAAACTTCATACGGCTTATAACTGATTTGTGGATTATCCTGTCGAAATTGAGGAGGTTGGTTAGTATCAACCTGATTTGTAGCACGAAATCCTTGTTGTCCACTTATAGTATTTTCTAATGCACCACGATAGTGATGAGGTTCAGGCGGTAAGCGTATCGGAGGAGATTCACTATGATATGGTAAACCAGATCTCGGAGATTGTTGCTGCTGCTGCTGCTCAGTGCTGTAATTAAAGTTTCTATTTGATGGTTGCAATTCGGAGGGAGGTACGTAAGCGCTTCTACCAGATTGAAGATCTGAAGAAGCAGAGGCCGATGAGCTCTGTAAGTACTTAGCAGTAGATGAATCGATTGATCGCTGTAAACTTGAACCATCGTAACTCTGACCTCGTATACTTCCACTTCTTTGTTGGGTGTACGATAAACTTTGAGTCATTCCACGTTGATTTTGAGACTGACCTACTTTTCCAGTCATGACAACGTAGTCACCGCCATTGATGTTTGCTGGATGATAGTAATTCGGTGGAACTTGAGGTCCTGGCTTGTTCTGCATACTTTCAGAAAAGTGCACTTCTTGTATGTTTTCGTATACTGGTGGTGCTTCATATGGCGGTAATTCTTTTGCTGGTGATGCACTTTGATAACGATTGCCAGTTGGTACTTGCGGTTGAGCTTTCCTGTAATTTCCTTCATAAGAATCACCAACTAGAGAACCTCTAGGACTACCTTTGGGACTTTTCCTAGATTCTATTGGATGATAATAAGGAGGATGTGATTGACTCTGTTGAGGATAATATTCTATATTCTCGTAAACAGGAGCCTGTTGATGACTTGCACGAGTCTGATTTTGTTGTTGTTGCTGTTGTTGTTGCGCACTGATTTGTTCTACTGGTTTTGGTGTAGCAAATCGTGAAGCAGCTATTATGTTTTCACGCTCATATAATTTATATTCAATGGCAGCTGTCTGTCTAGAAATATCTGAAGAATTTCCTTCAATAAAACTCTCAATAGCGCCGACCGGTCTACCTGACGCTCTAGCGTCGTTTCTATTAATCGCATTTCTTGACACAGGTACTTGGGCTTCGGGCCTCGACCCCGAGCCTCTAGCGGTACCACCAGCATCCGCAGTGTCATCTCCAAGATGCAAATAACCTAATTTTTGTACGTAAGAAGTATCTGCCGAATTGCACATTGGCAGTGATTCTAATTGGCAAGATGATGAGTCAGAATGTCGTCGAATCTTTCGCGTGTACTTTAATCGAATTTTCAAAATCAAGGCACTGTCGATGAATTCGATTCAAAACTAGACATCATATATAGTGTTGCAGTAACTAGGTGTTTTGCTTGTCAAAACGATTCCAATTTGCTCTTGCTCGGTCTTTTTTTCTTCTTTTCGTCTCTTTCAATTCTTCTTACGTGTACGATCTCATAATCTTCTCACGGGATAGCACGAAATTCGACGCAAGATATATGTTGCGTGAGGCCACTAAATCCTTTTTTCTTCTTCGATTTCGGACTACGCCCCTCGACCAGGGCGCCTCGGATTTGTGTTGTTGCTCCTCAAGTGTGAAACGCCGACCGGCGCACACCTCGGGCTTCTCTCTTTTCGGTACCGAAAAATCACCACCTGCGAAAATTCATGCAACAGCGCAAACGCACGCAGTAACGCGAGAATATTAAGTCAGCATCATCGTCTCTTGTCAAGACAGAAACCTGCGACAGGTGTCGTGGTATTATAGTGCTGTTTTCTTGCTGCTTCTTATCATGATGTGGCGCTAAATGTAAGTTCCAAGCAATGTTGGCGAACCAGTAACGTGGGTAAATCGTTTCTGAATAGTTCTCTGCACAGAACCGTTCAGCGATTAGTTACTGGTGCCATCAGTGGTGTAAAAGAAAACTAGTGATGTCACTCGGACTTTATGTTAACCGTTTGTGGGATAATCATTAATCTCTTCTTCCAATAAAAAGAAAAATAATAGTTCTGAAATTCAAAATTTTTTAATGCAAAATTATTATTTTTTAAACAACTTTACAAATTTTTTAAGTCAGATGTATTTTATCTTATTACTTTTTTAAATGCCTTTAATAATATTCGATTAATTCTGTGAATTATATATTGTAAATTTTATTATAATTTTATTTTAGTTACAAAACTAAATTGTTTTTATTTAATAATTTTCAACAAATAGAGATAGATCTTTTCAATGTAACAATATCGAATAATCAATTTAAATAACATAAATAAAAGAAATAAGCGAAATGCAAATGATGATAGAAAATGTTAGAAATTTGTTTTAGATTACTCATAATAATGTTTGTAAAATTGTGAATGTTGTGCATGAAATAATAATGTGATGTATTATAATTCTATTAGATTCTATTTATTTTACATTCACTTTGACATATGTTTTTTTTTTAGAAAAAAATAATTAATAAATTCTATAAAAATATTATAGCAAATACATATTTTTAATTAATTAATTAATTAATCAATTTGATACACAAGTAACAGATTGTACTTAAATACTAATTCTAGAAATGGTATCATATCCACTAATGAATTGTATACTTTAATCCAAAAGAGACTTTTGTCGTTCCTCTAACTAACTCTACTTTCATTCTAATTAAATTTAATTATGCGTTTTCGCGTATGACCTATAAAGATAATTTCCAACGCAATTGCACTGGGATTCAAGATCCAGGATAATCAGGGGTTTGTGCGCGGCTCATCTCATAATCGATGAATTCTGAGAAATGTGCCAGCGATGGAACTAATTGCGCTAAATTTGTATTCTTTATCTTTTTATTCTCTTCGCCTTAAACTATAACATTTTCAGATGAATGGAGTAATTATCGCATTAAATTTATTTATCGTATCAATTAAATGCGCAAGCGATCTATAGTTTCTGAAATTAATTGCTTGAGATCAAAATTCTCGATTAATTAATAAATAGATAATTATGTATCCAACAATTTTAATCTGTTATAATAAGTAGATAATTCTATGAATATCTGTGCAGTTTAGGTTTAATTTAATATACAATTTGTAGTCTTCATTTACTGTAGTTTTATTTATTTTATGAAAAAAAAAAGAGAGTTTATTAATTCGAAAACATAAAACCGTGTATATTTATAATTAATAAATTTATAAGTTTACAATTCTACATTAATACAAATCATCATCTAATTAATTATGAGCCAAATTGATAACTAAGAAATTAACAATATATATAATATTTTATATATATTGCTGATAAACATAAAAAATTTGAATATAACTAATCTGATCGTTATGACGTCGTCGCTTAATACTTATCGTAATCGCTGTCGTCCTACACAGGAAAGTAACCAAGTTTTCACCCATCGTATATCGCAGCTGTTCGCCGCGAAGCACGACAGCGTGGGTGTCGTGACCTCGCTCAACGAAAACCTTATATTTCCGAAAGGTGAGTAAAAAACAAACTTGAAGCCCTCTCGTACCACCCACGAAACAGTCGAAACCCACGTTTCGCCAGGCACCTGTGCGACTAACTAGTCATGTTGGCCAATACCGGTTGATCGATCGATCGGTCCAGCTTATGATGCAATCTCTTCCATTCAAGATTCGATTTCTGATTAATTGGCAAATATTGTAGAGTCGCTGTCCATATGTTTCTTTTTAATTGTGTTTATTAAAAACAAGTTTCTACGAAGTGCTCAAAGCGTACAAGATAAGACATCTTTACTTATATTCTTCTAATAATTTTTCTGGTAATCTTTAGATGTAGTTTGTTTTTTTTTTTCCGATAATAAAGTTTTTTTTAGAATTGTATTTCAATTATTTGTGTGTATGTGCGGCTTAAATGAGAAGTTGCAAAAATATGTCCGTTATGTATACCAATTTCTTATCGTTGTAGACATCGTCGGGCAGTATCGCGTGAGCGTGCGTATGCAAAGTGCGTACTGTAAGACGCATTGCATCCTGAGCGGAAGTGCAGTGACCAACACGCACGACATGGCAGCACATTCTCGTCGCATGGATCTTTGTATATGACATAAAGTCTGATACACGTGTCTCGTCGATACGACAATAAACAAGCCAACCATGTTTATACAAGCACTCGTATATAGGTACGTTAAACCGCACGCAGACATATATCTAATACATTATTTAGGTAGAAAATGCATCTTTTCGTTTTTTATTCATATTCTAAATGTCCGGAATATTCGATGTGGACGAATGATTTTTATAAACAAGTTCGCAATACAATCGACAATATACACATAATTATATACAGATATTTTAAAATTCTTTTTGAGTTTATATATATTTCTATCAAATTACACTATTTCATGAACTTGAGAATACTTATTGCAAATTCAGATTGATGGTTGTTATCTGCGCATGCAGAATATCTGCGTATGCCTCAAACAGACGATGCTTATACATACAGCGATACGATTTGTTTTCTGATGCTGACTATAGGCAAAGAAAGATTTCAACGTGAAAAGCTAATATTATGGCGAGATCGTTTAATTAGCTGACATTATAATTAAGCAGAGAGTGTTACATATTACTTGAAAGACTTAAAAGTAAGATTAGTATTATCTTTTAATGTCTTACAATTTTACAAGATAAAAATATACAAGATTTTTAGATAGTAAGAGTATATCATAAATCTTATACTTTCTTTGATTATTTTTATTAAAATTATGTTAGTAAAAATGCCATTTATTTCAAATAACTATAAATAATTACAAATTTAATAGTCTTCATAAACGCTCGATAAAAATTTATAATAATAAAAAAATTAAAATGTAAGATGTTATTTTTGCTTTATTATAAAATGTTTTCTTTTTAAATTATAATTTCCATAATACCCGTTTATTATCGAGTAGAATTATCCTTACAATTATCACAATAAAGGTCACAAGCATGCAAATTACGCAAAGCGTCATCGCAGGCAAGGATCGTTCAAACAAGGAAACAGAGTGTAACGAAAAATGAAAACGTACGCAAGACACATGATCGTAAAACACATATTATGAAACGAATGCTCGGTCACTATATGTAAAGTGCGCGATTTCGTCGGTACGGCACACACATCTGACAATCTATTTCTTCACTCGTAACAACGTTGCGTTCCGCCGTCGTCGCTTTTTGTGCCATCGAATCGAACTCTTGTAAGTACCTTCCAAGTTGCCTCGAGCAGCGGAAACCTTCTGCGTTCCGACAGCAAGTATATGTAAGTGCACGCGCTTCCGTTCTACGCTGACGAACTTCCACATTGGTATCGGTTGACACGCACGCGTGTGCCGATACATATTTCCCTTTTTGGTAACTATTTTGACAAAAATTTGACCTGAAACCAGTTCGCGCTCGGTGAAAAAAGTCTACCATCGCGATTCTTTATGCACTTCTGTTCCAGAATTTCTCTTTTTTTTCTCTTTCTGAAATCTCTTAATGTGAAAAATCAAATCCCTGTCAAAAATCCCCTTCGTTATTATTTAAATAGTTAAATAATTTTGATTTGAATAATTTGGATTTGATTAATTAAATTACAATATTTAATGTTTTCTGTGATTAACAATCACAAAAATCTTATTATTTTAAATCTTATTATTTTCGCGAAGAGATATATGAGAGAAAGGAAACAACAAAATTGAGTTTAATGGACATAATGATTGGCAAAGTGGGGAAATTCGTATTTCCCTCTGGCTAAGAAATACTTGTCATGATTTATACAGCCGTATATCTAGAATCCTTTTTACAGGTCATATTGAGAGAGGGGTGAAGATTGGAATGGAAGATGTTGCAGATATGCAAAAATAAGTAAAGCAATATTAGTTCAAGTCGATTAAATTAAAATTGAAACATTAAATTTGTTATTTATACGCATCATTAAGTAGGAATTATGTAATCTTTTTTGCGAGAAATATTTTTCCACCTGTTAAGAATAACATAAAAATGTGCACTTAAATTTTTTACTAACGTTATTAACTAGCGCTTTAAATAACGCGTAAAAAATGTGAATATATTTGAACATAAATGAAAACGTTTACAAAATGTTAATACCTACACATTTTTTAAACAATATATTTATTTTTAATTAAAATAGGTTTACACATATTTATATCTGTAAAAAAGTACGGAAGCAATTGCTCAATAAAAATATATTGTAGCAATATAGAAGTCCGAGTTTGTGTATTCCGACTGTACGTCTTTATTGATGAACCTTCCGCTGCAAGCGCCTGAAGAAATAATCCTGAGATGCATCCAGTATCCGCGACCGCTGTTCCCATCCATCCTCAAGAGGACAATAGGTTCTTCTGACAAAGAGAAGAGGCTGCTTTCCTTTCTCAGAGTTCTGTACAAGCTAGAACCGCGACCGACTCATTGCGCTGGCTTTCGAACGTTGTTGTCTTGAAACCAAGAGCAATCCGGAGCGAAATAAATGGAGAACAACAAAAATATTACACAATAAATACTATTATATAGATTTGTAGAAATTGAACCATATTTTTAGAACAAGTTAAGAAACTATTGTTGAACATTTAAATGAGTTTAATGAGAATTCGTAGTTGAATTTGACAATTAATATTGTAGAAGAGAATCTTTAATTCTATATCTGAATAAAATACTGCAAAGTGTTAATCAGTTACTATTTAAAACTAACGGAAGGAGAGTATAGGAAACAATGGAATGAAGAATTGTTTGGGAAAATAAGAAGAACATAACTTCGCACTTCTAGAAAGATGATACACGTGTTATGAAGACTTAATTTGGCTCTCTCACGCGACTCAGAAAGGCCGTTATACGCGAAGGACGCTTCCCACGTTGTATCGTGACAGATGTGCGGTACTGTCTGCTTATTTCGTATGGGTGTGTGTATCGTGAATACGGTCAAAATAGCGCTGTATACATGCGGGCAAATCTTGATTTTATCAGCGAATTCTTTCGCTTATGTGCTAAATCTGCTAAAGATATTTCCACGAGATCATGTACATTAAGAAATTTTTCATAATACTGTTCTTTGAATACGGTAACTGCTACAATGCCAAATAAGATGCGAGATAGTTATTGTAACGATTAGTTGCTTCACATCTTACTTTTTAACTGTTAGAATATGTCAATGAATGACAGCGACAGGTCTTATTTAATTATCATGAATGGAGTTACGGCGAGAGAATTCTGAAAACTGAATTACGCAATTTGTATGTGTGTAGTAAGATTGGAAGAATGTTGTGGATCGAGAATCGATGAGATTCAGTTTCAGTTCGTCGAGGTCACACGAGACAGTCACGCGCCACCAACTCTATGGTATGAATGTTGAAAGACTCTGGAAAGTCTGATATTTGTCGCCAACAGATTCGGGTTTCAGGATGTAATATTTACATCCTGCAATCCGAATCGGTTGGCGACAAATATCATTCGCAGTAATGTGAAAAAAATATGAAGAAAAAATAAGAAGTATAAATATAATACAAATATCAACGTTAAAGTGAAAGTTATGACTTATTAGACTTATCGGAAATGTAAAATTGACAGTGTTCTCATTATTAATTAAGAAGTTATAAAAGATCTAAGATTATAAGGACTTTTTAACAAGGCATAGAGAGTCAAAACTATAATAATAGTGCATTTCGTATTTATGTGTACGTGCGCATCAGAAAGATTCAACTACTATCTCGCAGAGTTCTGCTTTCTCTTATCATTTATATAGTGTCGTTATAAATGTGAATGATAAAATTATAATGTTATTATATATAATATTCATAATGATAATTGTGATATTCACGATCACATATTAAAGAATAATACTATTTTTATACCTTTTTATTTAATTTTAAATAGATGTGATTTTTATACACATAAATAAATAAGAATAATTCTGATATCTTTACTTTCATATAAAGATCGATTTACGATTAATAATTATCGTTGATATTAGTTTGCAATTATATACCGTTTGTTAAAAATGCTTATCATTTTCACGAACGCATAACAAATTATTTTATTTTCATACTAGTGCTGTAAAATGAGTTCGAGGACTGAGCGTAATAAAACATGACGCGAATTTGTTCGAGCGTTTAATTGAAACTCGAGCACAACATAGAACAACACGTTTCTGACGAATTCGATGACAAAGAACGAGAAAAGTGAGGGGAGGAAGGAGAAGAAGACTAAAGACAATCGGGACTTTTAAAGCTAACCTACCGACTTCAATTGCAAATTCTACCTTCCCTTTTCTTATTTCCTTCTCGCAAAGTTCAGCCAACAGCATGATGATCCTTCTGGAGGATTCCTCCATTCTCGAAGTACGAAACTTGAGTTCTTACCTGTGTAGGATACTGGCTGGTTGACTGGATGCCGCAGTTCCCGTTGCCTTTATGACATTATTTTCCTCGTGCCACTAACTTCTCGATTACTTTTATTAGAATGCAACTCTGGGAATTAACATGACCGAGGAGTCGGTTTGTTTGCAATGTGACTTTGCGTTTCAGCTGGAGACCGCCTTTTCAACGCCTCGCTTTTCCGCTGTCAAAGCGCGAAATCCTGCATTAATGGACATGACTGCGGCGACATTGCTATATCTGGTATTTGTGATTAATATAGTCGGTATTGAAATAATTGAGACGGTTTTTATTTAACATGCGTAATTTTTACAGATTTTCGTTTTAATGCTAGTACTGCAAGAATTTTAACATAGTATACATTAAAATTAAGTTTTTTTTGCTCGTCTTTTTTATCAATTTATTATAGCTATAACTTTTTTACACGAAGTTTTTTAATAATAATAACATTAATAATAAGAGGTAAATTTTCGGGTTTCCGATAAGAGCTTGTTCTTAACTTTCCTTTCTTCCGACTGCGTTCCCTCTATTGACCTAATTTTATGAACTTGTTAGTAAGACCAGAGAAACACAGGTAATTATTGATAAATAGAGTTTTTCATAACTTTCTGATTAACTTTCTGCTTTTCCCGCAATATATTAGTTCTCTCTTACGAAAATGTAGTTTAGACTTTTCGAAAGTTTCTGATGACTAAACTTTTTATAACTTTTATATGATCGCCATTTATTTTGGCATATATGTGTGTGTAACTTAAAAAAAAACTGAAAAATGTAACTTAAAAAAAATTAATAATGTAACTTAAAGAGAAAAATTAAGTTTCGTAAATTTTATTAGTGAGAAAAGAATGTAAGGCGCATTGATTTGCAACAGCGGGACGCGATTATCGGAAAACGAACGTCTTGGATTTCCTAAATGCGCTGTTACATTTTTTGCCCTTTTCTAGGAGCATCGTTCTTCTGAGGTGGAAAAGGAATTTTCACAAACGCGAAATGCTTTGGCTGGTTTTATTGGAATGCAATTATACGTATTGACGTGGCGGTCCCGACTTGGTTTGTTTACGCGAAGACTTCGTATTTTAACCGCGAAAGCTCTTTTCAACCTTCCGTTACCTCCATTAACAAGAAGCACCACTTTCACCACTATCCATCAGCATAGCGTGTCATCGAATGTCCCAGACCTATCCTTAAACGTAGGATAAATCCTGTCCCTTTTAGTATCACAGTGCTCCCATTCTCTCTCCTCTGTTCGTCTTTGCATAGACACGCTCTTCCGCGTTCTGACGCTTCATTGATCCTCGAACTTCGATATGTTCATGACTTTTATGATATAAATAACATCATATCGTCTCATCTTTTCTGCCAATTTTTTGACTGGCTGTAAGAAGTTTTAAACAAAATTTACGTAATCGGAAAGTTATATAATGTCTCATTGCAATCTCATGTCAATTACACATTAAGTTAATATTACCACTCTGGTAATATTAACTTAAGGTTTTATAGAAAATTTCACTTAGTTTTGATCTTTTTCGTTTTTATCATCAACTTGATCGTGAAAGTTCTTTATATTAAAAAGACACTGGCTGATTTATGAGTCTGTTCCATACATGACGACCCCATTGTTTTCTGCTGGATTATAAATAAGATTTTTTCCTAGCCAGCGATATTACATGCTCGCATACATTATAGTGGATTCCTGCTTCATCATAGAACTCATGAATAAAATTGCATTGTTTTTTCTTTTTGTGTGGAACGTTTTTACAATTAAAATGTTATTATATTTCACGAATCGGAAATTATAAAATTTACGCAAAAATATTATTAAGCATTAAGTTTGTCAGTCAGGCAGTAGGAACGTTCAATTTCCTCCAGTCGTTTTGCCGAGACATAAATCATAGATCGCGTACAAACGAAAGCGCGCGGAATGACCCTTGCGCGCCTTGCCCACCGGAAATATTAAACTCGTACGAAACACAGGTGCAATTCGGAATGCAGAGCGAATGCCTTCGCCGGATCTGCGTAACCGTAACGCGGTGAAAACTTGATCGTATAACTTCGCGGTATCCTGAAATTAAGTAGCGGCAATTAATATGATCTCTCGAAGAATGCGAGAAAGGTGTTTTAGAACTGCTTTAGCACGGGGAATATCGATGCTCGGTAAATGCTTCGTATCAACCGCTTATTATACTTTTACGTTAGTTATATCATAATTATGCATTATATCTTTTTGTGAAAACGACAATTTTGCTTGCTATTTTGTTCCCAGATGATGTAGAACAAAATATATGTAATATTCCCATAATCAAGAATATGTTCGCAATATTTCCAGGCACTAATTGTTGATCCAATTTTTCCACGAAAATAATGTTATCCTATAAATATTGTATATTAAAGAAGGACGAAAGTATTAAATTAGAAAGTAACGGAGTATAACTCTGAGAAGTATTAAGAAACAACCAGATTGTGACGTTAATTTAGTATTTCCCATGACGTCTAATTCGAAATAAGTGTTGAAAATATTTTAAAGCAATATTATTAAAGAAGCAGGATATGGCATAAGAGAGAAAGTAAAAAAAACTGTAGTTCTGATTGATAAAATTAAATGGCTTAATTTAGTGTAAAAATATTTATATATATATATATATTGCAAATATTTACATATTATAATAAAAATAAATATTAATACATATTTTAACAAATATTTTCTGTTATAAATAACGTAATTGTTTATACAAAAATTTTATTTGTTGAATTTTTTTTCTCTTTTTTTTCCGTTGAAAGAAAAGATCGGAATTTGATTCATTTACTTGGTGATGTCGAACGGAACTTGTTTTACAGAATTGAGCGAATCATTCAAGTGACTTTACACGCGATCGGTTTGATTGAGAGGCTAACCTGAGAAATGTTCGATTCATCCCAAGAAAACAGGAATTTCCTGTACTTTTAACTTGCTACACGGAAGAATTTAGTTGCAAGGATTGTCAATTACTATTGATTAAAGTTTTCCGGAGAACCAGCTGATAAACTTTTTTAACTAGATACAGAATTTTTTTGTAACATATACCTATATATAAATCTATTATAGTATATAATATACATATGTATACATATGTACAATAAAAATATATTCTTTTATTAATAAATATTATCTAATTGTACAAAAAATTTCTGATATTTTAATATTTTTGTGAATGTATATTTATCCAAATTATTAATTGATGTGGAACAGTAACAAAGAAAGCAACTACGTGTAAAAGTACAACGAATTAATTTTATTAATTTGTATTAACTGCTTATTTTAATTCCTATTTTTACTAATAACTAGCAACATTGTGTGTGTGTTAACTTGCAACTTTACATTGCACGTTCAGAGATCAGAGTCTTTAAATTACTATATTTTATAATCGACATTTATAATGATGTAATCTCTTTTATAGCTATGATGTATAAAAATAATCGTTGCAGGAAATTTACGTAACACTGTGAGAAAATGAAATCTCAGCATTCTAAGTATTTCGAAATCGCAAAATAGAATAGTATACATAAGATCGACACATTATTTATACAATTTACGAATATAAAAATGATTATATCAACGTGAAATGTAAATCGAAGACGCATGAAGTAAATCCTAAAAATTATGATATTCTGTTTATATAAAATTATAAAGCATTGTTTGTTTGTGTTATTTTTTATTATTACAAATATATCATATATATTTAAACAATATTAAATATTAAATAAATATACATATATTAATATATTGAAAGTATTATAGCTCAGGAATTATACTTATTAATTATTATAGTTGTTATAATAAAAACGTGCATTATTTTAAGCACGATAATGTTTGTAATTACGTCATCAAATTTCTATGCATTTTAATTACATATACCGTGCTTCTAGACTTTAATCATTCGCAAAACAATTCAACGACTTTTAGGGTAATGATTAAGATAAGAAATTAGTGAATGTTTTATGACTTATCGACTTATATCGGTGCGTGCCTATTATCCATAGAGACAAGATTAGGACGTTTATACAGCTAACAGTAAATTGTCCCTGAACGTGACAAAATGAACGGTTACAACTTGACACGCAATTCCAAATGTCGTCATATAAACGCGCTCATAAATCCAGCTTTGCAACGGGTTATCGATATTTGCTTTCCATTAGTTCTCATCAGCCATATAATTGCCTGGCAATAAACTGGAACTGCAAATATTCTCCTTGATGTTCAAAACATATATAAATTCCTATAGTATATTTACATATTACAAAATAGGTGACTTAAAAAAAGGGGTGTAATGTTTATACAATTTGTTATGACTACGATTACAGTTATGACCTTTATTTTACTAATTATCACTACATTAAGTGTTATATATTTAATTAAATTTCCAAAGTAAGAAAAACAAACTTAAATGTAATGAGTTAAGTAGTTTAATTAGCATACCGATCCTTCATTCTTACGACTTTCTCTTTACAATTTTTACGCGACGTGGATTTTCCCATCGTTAAATTAAATTAGGCTATCAAGGATTCCGGGTCAACAACAAAAAATGTTCCGACATGCTTTTCCCGTCATTAAATACATCCTGAGTTAAGAGCAGCATCAATAATGAACAGTGCATTGCGACAAATGGCTATCTGCAATATTGCTCATTGTGTTATTGCACTTGTTACTCGATATGCAACGCGTGTCAAGATAACGTTATATTAATTTATTTAAAAATATATATAGTTATTACATTATATGTAATTTTCTTATGTAGAATGAAAATAATTCTATAAGATCACGTCAGATTCGAAAGGTTAATAAAAAAAAGCGGAAAAGTTTAATTTATCGAAAATTATTGACTTGATAAAACTGGTTGGATCGTGTAGAACTCATTGACCAAACGATATACCGTTGGCAAGTTGTACACGGATGCAAATTTCCAAGTTGTGTTAGCGTAAGAAACATAGCAAGTATTAACCTGTCTTCTCGTAATATTATATCGCTCGCTATAGCTTTTTTCATTGTATCATACCGTTATCTGCGAAAACGCTGGCGAGCACGTTACTTTTATTTTTTGATTATCTTGGCGAGTAACGCTATCAATTGATGAAATTGTCTGTCTTCGTTTGGCGGAAATCATACTCCCGTTCGTCGGCTTACACGCGAGCCTCGCCTCACAAGTTGCACAATATTTCGTATCCCGCTGCAGCCGTGTCGTTTGACGCGGGCTTCTACAATCATGCGTGGGTACGTGAATACAATCCAGTAATGCAAGTGCGTAGACGCAACTCAGCCGACGCGACGATGCAATTCTCAGTATATGGCATGAAATGTTAGTAGGAAGTTGCGGCAACGCAGTTCTGAGACTTACATTTTTATTTACTGGTTGCAAGTGAGAATTATTTATATGGTAATAAAAGATAAAAAATAATTAACATAATTATACGCTTGAATTAAATATTATTGGCTAAAAATGTTTTCTTCATTGTACACTGAAAGTAAAGATTGGCTGAATATGGCATAGTATTTTTAATTGTTTGCAATAAGCGATTGAAAATGCCGTAGCATATTTTACCATCTAATTTGCAGTAGCCAATCTTCTCTTTCAGTGTAAAAATGTTTAAGAACATAATGATATAGTCATAAAATTAGATCGAAGTCGTCTGAGAAAATAGAGAAATTCCATTCAATTCGTTACGGTTTGATAGGTGTGGTTCCGCCGGAAGTGGAAGCGAATTAAGCGTCGTCGTGCCGGAAATTCACGGCAAGACCACGTGAAACGGATCAGGTCGTCATTGTTCTCCACGAAATCGCTGTCCCGGAAGCACCGAGTCGTTTCCGGAAACAGATGAATATGTTTGACAAGGAGGATTTGATCTTACTGAAGATAGAAAGTAACTTCGCGGTATAATTAATTAAAAATAATGCGCTTTCGCTAATTACATACTGCATTTTAGATTGAATACTTCTGCTCTTTTTTCTAAGACTTAAAAAGATTAGAAATTACGTGCAGTTGAATAATAGCAATTTTTAATAAATACATTTATAGAATAAACATATATTACGCACGCGGAAAATAAAATTAATAATTTTATACTAATGGAGAATAGATAAGATCAAGTAATGGAGATGAATTATAACTAAGAAATCATCTCTTTATAGAGAAGGTGTAGCAATTGTGTAGAAATGACTATATCTTAGTATTGGGTCATCTAATGTAATAAGTTGAAGTAAATAACAGCATGTTGGTAAACAAGTTTTATGTTAAAATCCAACTGGATTCCGATCTCATTCACCGTAATCTGCGTAAAATAGAAATAGGATGTAAGTATGATATATAATTAGTTTTATGGTCGATTACGCTACTGAAGTGCGATACGATACTTATATGACTTTGCATGTTTTCCATAATATCGTACCGCGATTCCGCTATTATTTCTCCTGTCTCATGAAGTTCCAACTTTTTCCACGAACATGACTGTCTGCCCGTCACTTCGTCTTTCATCGTAGCCGTTCCATATAATCATATCGAAGTGCTTTATCACGTGAAAACACAAACTAATGGTCCATGTTTGCACGCGTTGTTCGTAAGGGTGGAAAGTGCAATGTTCGACCGCGCCTAAATAAGGGAGCGGCTTTCGAGGGTGTGGTGTTTGCTGCACGCACGTGTAGGCACCCTTATTCTTCATCTCCATGACAGCAGACTGGGGCTATTTAATTTAACGTCATTTTCTTAATGAGCATCAACCAAAAATATTCCAGTAATGGAACTTCTATAATTATGTCTACACCATTAGTTTATAAAAAAGGTTTTAAGAGCACATTTTCTTTTCTTAGAGCACATTTCAACTTTAGAGAGTATATTTTTCACGTAGTTGCCACGTAGTTATAAGTGATATAGCTGCACGATCTAACAATTAGATGGTTTCAAACGATGTATCAATATTCATATCCGACAAGGATCATGAATATGTACGACCTTCTGTGAGCAGTTTTTGTAATCGGTTCTTCATATTGTTCCTTTACCTTCTGTGATTAGTGTTTAATATTCCGTAATACAAAATGTTTTATAATGATAGAGAGTGTTTTTCATAATTTTTTTTATTAATAGCTTTTTAACAAACATAAGCGACAGCTAAAACCTGTTGGAGGTTACTCGGGGTCATGGCCTTGACAACATATGTCAAAGTCGATGTCATCGGTGCTGGCTCCTCCATCTCAATATTTACCATTGAAAAATTAGTAAACGACATTATAATAAATAATTCTTGATTATGATAAACAAAAATTATTCTTTGGCAATCATTGTCTGAAAGTATTTCTCGTTGAATTGTTGTTTCCAATATGTGTTCGAATCGTTTAGTCATAATATAATATTATACGACGTCATGGACGATATAAGTTTTCCATGCGCGATAGCCTTTCTTATCGTTTTACATACTTTTGTAATTTATTCAGATTCAAGTTATATTGTAACATATTCTATTGCAGTTACATAAATTGCAATAAAATGAAATAGAATACAAAATAAGCATAATATAATAATAATAATATTATTTTAAAATTTATTTTAATGATAAAAAATAATTTAAAAAATTTCTATTAATGTACTGACATTTCTTCCAAAATACAATTTTTCCAGCCCTTTGAGAACAAGTTTTTGTCTCGTCCGTTGCCCATCGTTGCCCTCCGTCAATCGTCTTAAAAAAAATCCGAAAGTTCATGAAGCGTATAATGTAAGTCAATCATTCTGGAGATTATAAGAGCTGACCTATATGTGCACAACCACTCCCAAATTACAAACTTGCTGTCAATGCACTGCCACGTAGGAAATAATTAATTAATTGTATAACCGAGAAGAATGGGATATGGTATTATTATAAATTCAATTTAGTTTTAACAATTTACAACGTTAATGTGTTGCAATTTATGTACAAAATTAGACTGTTCCGTTATTAATTTACATGCCTTAGTTAATTGATTTTTCACTCTCCAACCAGTTTATATTAAAGTTATGCATAATATTGTATATCTACGTAGATTATATTAATCTTCATAAACGTCTACGCAGGTTATTAATTTTCAAAACATTTTTTAATTCAAAAGAATTTTAATTCGTGAAACATGCATTAAATCAATTGATTAAATTACTCGTAAAATTGATTGTAAAATAGGTGATTTGTGATTGTTTAAATTAAATATTCAATAACATTTATAAATAACAGACTTTACATTATTTCAGAAAAAAAGTTTAAAACAATTATTATCTTTTTCTACGAATTAATTTTTAGCTTTATATTTTCTCTAAAATGGGATTATGTGGGGCTATCGAAACTCAACTGTTATATATAGAACATTATGGGATGACCGGCAATTTTTATCAGATTCTTTAGAGAAGGTTTCTCACCTGAAATGAAGTGAGAGATGAAAATGACAATTAGCTAATATACGTAACATACACATGACTTATGAAATATAAAGATTTGTTCTTTCTTTCGTAAAAGATTAGTGAATAGAGAGGCTCATAAATTGATATTTTATTGTTATGTTTATAAAATGTTTTTATTTTTTAAATAAAAAATAAATATAAGATATATATTTACTGCGTATTATCTTTGATATTGTCTCAAAAATGGGATATGTCCAGTATGTTAATTTTAGTTTAATAATGGTAGTAAAGTATATCAGGTAAACTCTTTTCGTACAAAAAGGGTCTTGTGTTCTAAAGATAAATATGTATTCACACACACAGTGTGTATGTATGTATGTATGTGAAGTTTTGTAGATGCGGCTGTCGTACAAATTTGATTCTTAGATCCCTTAACGCTTCTGATGTTTGCCAGCTTTCGCGTTATCACATACGTAACGTGAGGAAACCTACAAGATTAGCTTTCGTATTTATTTTTCTTCTCGCTCTCACCGGATAACTTTGAACCCTTTGTCTGCTTAACTCTTTTCATGGCTAATTCTAGCATAATAAATTTACCTAGCATAATGCCAGCATAGAACATAATTTTTATCTATATTTGATCCGCTATATGCAAAATACATTATTATTGTCCTGCAAATAAAAAAATACTCTTATTAATAAATAAAATTATATAATTTTGTTAATTAAACATATTAATATATTTTTTAATTCTCTATTTCATCAATAACAATAATAACAAGTCAATATATATATAATATCAATAATGATAATAAAAAAAATAAGAATACAGGAAAAGAAAATAATACCCATCAGATGTACTATTTTTAAAAGACAATTATTGTTCTTTCCTTTTAGAATCCTCCTTTAAGAATCGAGAACACATTCTAACCGCGATCAATATACTTTAATAGCAATTCCATGATGCGGCAAGGTCCAGCTTCCGCTCTGCGTGACGAAGCTCATTTCCGGCACAATTCCGTGCTCTATCAAAAGGGAACCCCAATGAGTATTTTTTCTCCCTTCATCGACAACTTCAACCACTATTTCCTATAGGTTGTATATAGTATTCCTTAAGAAAAAAATTAAAATATCTGCACGCACACAATATAAGACATATATTTATTTTGACATTTAAATTTACAATTTTTATATTAACAGTTTTAAAATGTAATTTTAATTATGTTATACAAATTTATAGATATATTATAAATTGAAATTTTATATATTTTTTAAGATGAATTATTATTTTTGCAAATTTCAAATATATTATACGATATAATTTGTTGACGTAACAACCACGTATGCTTTGCCAATAAATTCCACTGTTCTTGCACTTCATCCTGCAGTTATGATAATTTCACCCTTTCCTTTTCCGGGCAGTTCATCTCTTTCCGTGAGACACGGAATGTCTCACAGTTTCCTACATCATCGAAATTGGTACCAGAAGGTGAAAATTATTTTTCAGGCATAACACATGGTTATGTCCATCGTTCCTCCTTCCTCTTTGGTTTCGGCGAACTGACGAATAACAGGTTCGCCTTGCAAGGTGAGATACATATCCCTTTTCGTTGTCCCTCGCCTCGAACACGCATACACCCAAGTCGACGTGTGCAGGTGCACGATGGATGCACGTCTGGAAAAAATCGCATACGTATACATATCACACGGAGGAAGAGCCTCGCCTGTGGGAAAGTAATGCTACACCATGGGATCCACCAGGCTGGACCGCTGCTCTACCAAAGTCCCATAGTACCTCGCGCATACTACAGTCCGTCATGTCCGTCGTACTTTCTGCTCGTGTACACGGATAAAGTAACTGACCACCATGGTTCCGATTTCTCCCCTCGCACTCTCTCTCCGTCGTCGGTCCCGAGTGGTTCTCGAGTGGTCAATCGACTTCGTGAAATTTGCATACGAGCGAACATATTGATATCTTATTTATCGTCGGTCACTTAATTCCATAAATTAAAATTTGTTATACATATATCCATTTGCTGCGACTAAATCTAGGCAAATTATGGGTCATAAAAATTCTACCACCAAATTGTATTTGCGACAAATGCTATAATATCTTAATGCAATATTTTGACCGTGTATTGTGTTTGATCATCTTTATGATAACTGTGTAAAATCGTCAAATTATATACTATTATCGGTGAGTACAAACAGGTTCCATAGACTAAACTGATAAACTGCTATGTACTTGGCGGTAATGACATGTAATTCATGTAACGTCATTACGTCACTATTAGATTGAAAATGATGAAAAATGTGATTGCAGTTTCATTGAAACGACGCAGAGTGGTTACTCTTTCACATCTATAGTCTAGCCTGTCTTAATATAAAACGTGATAATTATTCAACCGCAATTATGTAAAAGGAATATCATAACTTAATATAAAAGAAATATTAAACAAGATTTCTATAACCTTAGAATTAAATCCAAAAAGAATTGAATGTTAAGAAGAAGGGCAAACATAATTATACATATATGCATAATTTGCCATTATAGCATAGGATTAGCGTTCATAGCAAATTTTTTCTGTTCGTGATTGTTAGAAATATTCTTATTCTAATAAAATTTAAATGCCTTTATTTAGAATTTGCTATTTCAAAGATTTTGCAAATTCTTACAAATTTTTACATTGAATCCGATTGATCATTCCAATATAATTATTCTACGTGCATAATACACTGTCCGCAGAATCTCTAATTGTATCTTTCATTATCTCAGATGACCCTAACTAAAAATAATATAAAATTATTGTTCTAATTTCATACTCATCAATATAAATGTAATTTAACTCATGGTATTACATAACAATTATTGAGCGCAAAATTATAATGTTGATATTATGTTACTTGTAGTTTGTATCGATTGGGATAATAAAAAGAATGTTCGCTGACTTACAAAAATATTTGTCACGACAGTGAGTTGATACGACAGGTCGATGCTCGTACCTTTGGCGTGTCAGCGATAAGCCTGTGCCGCTTCATGAAACTCAACGCACGTACGTGCACACACATTTTGCATTGTCGGCAGTCGCGTTGCACGCGCATGTATAATACTAGCGAAGCTTATCTGCCGATTGCAGCTGCACCGCAATCTAGCCTGGCAAAGCTAATTGAATTTTCTCCCCGAGATCGTCGTAAGAGAAGCCAGAACTCGCTGATGGAAGGACCTTTCACAGAGAAGCTCCTTGTATCCGCGACAAAAGGCACGCGTGTTACACGACCGAATCGCGATAATACGCGTGGCTGCTGCTGTGTGGAACTCTTTAGCGTTGCAAGTTGCAACGCGCCGCAATCCCGCGTCGGCTCGGCCCAAAGTCACTCGCGGTTCTTACAGACATACCGTCGTTAGACTAGTGACGTTTTTCTACAACTAGCGCTCATGGGTTCTCGACCCCGACGAATTCAAAGAAAAGAATTCAAGAAACTGAACATCGATACGCATTCCTGAAAAAAGTAGTCATTTATGAATAATACGACGAATGTAAGATACGATTAGTTCTATAACTTTTATTGATAATGTCAGTATCATTATACCTACTGTTGTTGCGTATTATATAGATACAATAAAAAAACTGTGCGATAATACAATGATAACGATAACATAACGGTAATGAATTGTGGAAACTTACAAAATACAGATATAAAGACGTAAATCAAATCGGCAAACTATTAATTTTGAAATCCTCTTTCTACCTCAATATTATTTATGACTATTAACTTTGGGATTATAATTGAAAACAATTGGAAAAAGCTCTAATATCATCCCCGAGTATTTTATAATCTCGATTTCAACCGTTAGATTATATATAATATAAGTGTGCCGCGCGAAGTATTTCAAAGACATCCCTTATTTTCGACACGCCTACACGTCCCAGATTGGCCTCGAATTACACGTGTCGACCACCCCACGTTGTATCGGCTGTGTATCGTAAATGCCACCCAGGTACCTAATCACCTTTCCTTTCGAAGCCTACACCTTCTCGTGAGTACCTGCGGACTGCTTGGCAAGTGCTTCATTCGACAGCTTTATTAAAGATCATTTTAATAAATCACTATCGGAAAATGTAATGCAGCCACGATATTAGTTGGAAAAACTCAATCGTGAGACGTAACACATCGGAAGACGGCGAGTTTTACTCCTTCTTCCTTCCTTCCTCTACGAAAATAAGCGTGATCGCATATCTATGCAAATGCAAATATACACTCCGATTATAGATCGTGAAGTATAATGGCGGCTAGATCCCTCTATAAATACGTACGGCATATTTTCCTCGAATCGACGAATATCTCAGCCACGAGTTATTGTTTTTGCTGGCCGGCACGTGCACCTAGTTTATTAAATCAAAAGGAGAAGCGTACACAACGTTATTGAGCGAATCGAGCCGACTCCCACGTATGTCTCTCACTTCGCAGAGACGTAAACCCTTCTTTCTCTTCGACGTGAACTCGACGCCCATGCAGTCGCTGGTCGGACGATCACGTAGGATGCGAGTCTCGTGTTTTATTTTTTTCTTCTTCTCTTCGAATGTGACAGGTACAGGCGTGTATGTGAAATATTGCCGTGAGGAGACAGGAATGAAGATTTGTGTTGAGCATGAGTCAAATAAACAGTTTCTTAACTCCCTCTATGAGTGGTTCGATTGCTTGAACATCAGCTGATCAGCTTTGTCAAAATTTTGATCAATTTTAACCGTGGAAAAAATTAATTAATTTTTATAATATATGTTAAAAAACGTTTTATACATAGAAATAAATATTATAATATTAAATTGTGCAGAGTTTTGCGTAAGAAATTTTATTATATTCGATTTCATAAAGTTTCTCCGTTTCTCGCAATCATAATAGTACGAGATTAGCTTAGACAAAAGAAAAGAAAATTCACACAGGAACTTATGTACCTCGGATGTTAAGTCGCTGTCGCCATACTCTCTGGTCCTGTGTGATGATGATTACCTTAACGAGCATATACTACTGTCATTGCATAATGGCTCCTACGCGTCTCTTACCTCAGACACAAATCCGTAGAGACTCTTATACGCGGAACAGCTAATATAAGATAAAATTGCCGGACGTGCTTATCTGTAACTACCGAGGAACTGATCGAGGACCTCTTTCCCCACGGTGCGAAACTCAGCTACCATATATGTATAGTTCACTTCTTTTTCAACAATACAACGCGGAACTTGCTGTGCCATATTATATTACATCTTAATTTATTTACGTAATAAGATAATCTCAGGTCGCTTTTCCAACTCGAATTAATTATTTTCACGAATTACTATGCGTGATTGCTGCTGCTGATAATAATTGTTATACATGTATAAACATACTAAATATCATAAATATGAAAACACATATTACGAAATAAAAAAATAATATTATATAAAGCTCTATAATTTATATAATCGTAATATTATAGCTTATATAATAATATTATTCATTTTCTTTTCAATTTTAATTTATATTTGTTTCAAATTATAAATTTTATAAATTACACAGGTCTACATGGTTTCTTTTTTTTTTATACGAGATTGGTTTCCGATGTATTTTTGTACGCTGAAAACGATTGTGGGGTCCAAAAGTGCCCATCACGTCATGATTTTGAGAAAAGTGGGGATTAAACCCGCGAAAAACGTGTTTTTGGGTGTTTTGATCCCTATTTTTCTCAGAAACCAGATGAGCTAGAGACTTCAACCTTTACTCAAATTAAAGCTTGAATCTTACACTACAAGAACCATATATGCAAATTAAAAAAAAAATAAATTATTTTGTATAAAATGGGGTTAAACCTCTACGGCCCTGTTATTACGATCGAAAATTGGGCCGTAGAGGTTTAACTTAATTTAAAGTTTAACCCCATTTTATACAAAATAGTTTTTTTTTATTGGCATATATGTTTCTTGTGGTATAAGAGTCAAGCTTTAATTTGAGTAAAGGTTGAAGTCTCTAGCTCATCTGGTTTCTGAGAAAAATAGGGATCAAAACACCCAAAAACACGATTTTTACGGTTTTGACCCCCATATTTCTCAAAATCATGACGTGATAGGCACTTTTGGACCCCAGAATCATGTTCAGAGCACAAAAATACGTCAAAAACCAGTCTCACATCAAAAAAAAAAAAAAAAAAGTGAATTTTGTAGACCTGTGTTATTATTCATAAAATATAATTTGTGGAATAAGAATGTAAATTGCATGTATTTTTCAAGAAAAGTAATATTTATTATTATTACACTTATTTATTAACAATTCTTAATACATTTCAAAGTGAATGTATAAACCCATTAATATCTGCAAAGTAGGCGATGAATTTATCAATTATAACCTCTCTCTATCTTGTGCACATAAGCACTCAATTTACAATCTCATTAATCCCTTCCTTCATATCCTAGGTGGGCATTTCTCGTTTGCGAGACGCAAGAAAAAGTTCTGAAGCGAAAGAGTAGGGCCTGTCTCTCTTCGAGCGAACGGCTTGGTTCCGTGGATATATGCCCTTCTTCTTACAAACGCGGGTACCGTCATCGCCCCCGCAGTTCCTCGGCGCACGCACACGATGGCACGCGTGTATACAGTCGCGTGTATACTACACAAGAAGGTCGTTCTCTTTCCTCTGCCTCGTCCGTTCGCTGGTGCGAGGCTTACTATGTCGATTTACTCGCGCGTTTGCCAGTCGCGATAGAACGCTCTCGGAGCGCGCACCGCAGTGCATCCGTCGCCGTGCATTTCAAACCGGTCTCAGGTCTACCTCGAACTTGGTCGAAATTTTCATCAAGAAAATTCTCATATTTTAATATTCATTACACGATGTCTTTTTAAATAGCAATTCGAGGACAATTCACTTCGTGTGAAATGTGCAAAGCGATTTATTTACGCGAGATCTTATATGCCGAAATGCGCGCCGGCAATCACCTCTCGTGCATTCTGTCGATGCAACGCGATTGTGACTGGTGGTGAACCCATTCGTGTTGTGACCGTCGCGCGTAAATTGCTCTCTGGTTTAAAACAGTGAACTTGGATGCAGATCTCAATGCCGCACATTCGTCAACTTTGAATGTTTGGCGCGTATTGACGCGCGGGCTATTGGGTGTCCAGGCCGCTCAGCTGTGAATTTAATTGAAGTGTGAGTATACAATACTGAGAATAATATAAAATTTGTGTTTGATATTCATGAGATATCGCCTCATTTTACTTCTCTTTAAAAATCAGAAATGTGCGTACGAGTTTCCGTCCCGTCTCTCACTGCGCCTGTAATGATATGCCGATGCGTCCTTCGGATGCACGTGACTGCAACACATCGGTTCGCCGATGATGCATCGCAGGAAACACTACTGTTTCCTATTACAATTCCAAATGGAAAATTTTGCAGCGCATAATTAATATACATTGTACTCCAAAGCTATGCAGAATGACTTCTATCTTGAATTAACAGTAAAAAGTATGCATAATTGTTTATTATTTTTTAATTTAGATGTCTGAAGAATATAACGAATGAACTGGTACACTTTATATTTCTTTTTATTTGTAAGATTCTTGAATGATACATATACATATATATTACATGTGTATAACCGGAGCTGGGAAAGTTACTTTATGAGTTACTTACAAGTTACTTTTTATTTTAGAAATTGAGTACGATAAGTTCGGGAATTTCATTTTTTATATTATATTTTATCATTTGCTTCAATTTTGTGTACTGCTTTTTACTCAATTTCTATTATAAATACATAGAAAGTACTCTAAAAAGTAACTCATAAAAATAACTTTTCCAACTCTCTGTACTTAACAATAATGCCGTATAATGATAAAGTATAATTTGCAATGACAAAGGCACAAGGAAGAAACTATTTTCATTAGCTTCTCCTCACCGCAACATCCCGCAGTTAGCGGAAAAGCATCCGTTTACTCTGCACATGCGATCTTTGAGCTTCTGGTTTCCGTATCTGCAGCTGACTTTAATGTTTGTTCGAGCGCGTAGGCTTTTTCTTGCTTTCCACACAGTAGGCGTGCGTGGACACCGTTTTGGACATTGCAACCGCCTGGTTTCACTCCGACATCAAATTACATGGACGCACTTAAATGTGTACCGTTGAGAACGTCCGGTTTTTCCACGAGCGAGCTTCCCGCCACTTTCCACGTTTGTTGAGCCCAGCAATCACAGTCCTGGACACTACTTATCGAAAGATCGCCGCACCAATTACGGTTTTTCTACGACCTTGCGAGAGGAAACGTACAAAGAGATTAATTCAAATGTAGGCTGTTCTTTACGACTTCCAGTAAATGTTCTTAAGAGTACATTGCATGGGCGGGAGCCCACGCCAAGTGAAATCCGGAGCGACAATTTCACTTGTGTTGCTCGTAACGTACCTAAAAAATAAGTAGTTCTTAAACCTGCAGTAGATCATGAATTTTTTATCGCAATCCTCTTGTATTATGTATTCTCTATCATATCGCTCTCTGTATATCGACTGAAGCTCCTATTATGCATACTTTTCTGATTTGTTATGCAGATCTTTTAATACAAATTGACCATTTGAATATAATTATAGATAAAGAGGTGAAAGGAACATCTGATAAAACGCGCGAGTCGAGAACTATTATCGCATGTTGCCTCGATCCATCAGAACAAATTAATCGAGTTGATAGCCGGTTTATAGTTGTACTAGTTATGTTGCTTCCTCAGTTCAACGCTCGCGATTTAATGCGGCAAACGATCTGTGAATCCTGATTTCAGGTACGAACAAGGAGGAATGTTGAAGCACGTGTCTATCTCGCCGTGGAGAGGGCGGGCGGACAGCGTGAGCCTCTCTTCTAGCGGCGGCGCGAGTAGCTGCGGAAGCGGAAGTCCTACCCCCGGTCACACACCGCCACCCTCGAGAGCATCATCGTGTGCATCCCTAGCACCCTTAACCGCCCTTTCGAGCTTCTCCCCGGCTGATACCGCGCCCCAACAGGTGAGTACCCTGTGATTATGTTCCTACACATTTTCAGGATTCACTTCGTATTTACAGCGGAAACTTCCGTAGAATCGTTAATCCGGTAACGAAAACCGGGAGGGATCCCAGTAGACCCCCAGCACTCTAAACTCATCGCTCACGCGAACAAAATTGCTTTTCGATTAATATTCTCGATCAATTTTTTTTTTATTTATATCGCAACAGATTGTCTGCTGCGATACAGAAATTTATTTGATAAAGACGTGAAGATTGTTCTGGGATATGTTTTATATTTAACAGTGAACGCAATAATTCAACTGACGTATAACGTGAATGAAAGCACGATAGGACTATTATTATAATGTAACGCGTGATGGTTTCATGTCGCCTGCGGGAGATGGTTAAGAACAACGCGGGAGAGTGTAAAAAGTAGTGATGTTGCGTCCAATAAAACAAACGAGGAAAACAAAACCGCATTCGCGGGCGATATGTTAAGTGACGTAAAGCGGTTTAGCGAAAATGAGAGCAGTATGTTTTCTGAACACTTATTAACAGCTGGATCACGTGTGTCCGCCTGACGTCGCTTGATGGATTCGTCATATTTAATCCATGATTATTTCTGCTGCTTAATCCGTAATAACACGTCACACCTTCGTTCTGAATGCAATTATAAATATGATAAAGTAATATATTTAATAAGTAGATCAGTAATGGCAGCAATAAAAATGCTACTATTGTAATAAAAAATGTTAAAGAATGTAATTTTATTGTATATTGATATAAGAGAGACTAGCGATTAATATTGTTAAAATAATAGCTGCATTGTAAAGTTGAACATTTAAAATATGTATATAAGTTAGGACTGTTTTCAATGACATAATTTCTCACGATTTCATGCGGTTTGGCGTTCCTTTTTGTGCGAAAAGAAACATGAGTCTCTCGAGAGTCTTCATCCTGGCAAGGGACGTTTAGGAAGAGCATATTTTTCTTCACCATCTGCACAGACCCTGAACACATGCTTACTGTCATCCGAAATCTCTTTTCTTCCCCGCCCGAAAAATATCGGGTATACTTAAAGATTATTGGTCTTTAATGGCCAATTTTTTCACTTTTAGATAAGTTGCAGATAACTTTATTCAGAAGATATCTCCATATTGTATTCTGGGAGTTATCTCCTGGATAAAGGTTATCAGAGGTGAAGAAACTGGGCATAAATCGATTTTTAAATGCAAAATAACAATTTTAGAGTAATTTCAAGAAACAGCGATTTACCTGAAAGAGAATAGTCTCTCGTGGATATTTTTCATAAGAATAAAATAATGCAACCGGTTGTAAGCGGCAAAGTGCAGGAATTTCCTAAGGCGATTAAATGCTTTTTGCAATTTTATACGCTTGATTACGATCAAGGTCGTCATATTTAGAATTTTTAATGTACTATACGCGCAAACGTCACCATCCTCGTTTCCACTTGAGCTCTAAATATTACACGTGCAATTCTTCTCCATGCGGCAAAGACTTTTCATTGTATTTACGCTTGTCTGACCCGTTTCGCACGCGGGTTGCAGAGGTCGTCACGGAATATATAAGTCGCTTCCGTTATAATCAGAGATACCGGTCGTGCGTGCCTTTTTATATAATTATACTTTATAAGTAATCTCTTAATAACGTACGAAAAGTTGATATTTAATTAGTATTCCAATTATAATTGTAATGACTTCATTTAATTCAATAAACATTTATGGACAATGTTTTGAACACAATATTTTATACGATCACGACTGTTTGATATTAAATTTTTAATCATGAGATATTATGGCGCTACAAATTCTATAAGTATCTTCATCCCGACAAGATGTATCTTCTTTTTATTGTGGGAAGTAATATAATAGAAAGCAGCGACGAGATCCCCGTTTTCAAAAGCGTAAGATACATATACACTGCAGTTTTTGTCGCTGGAACCGAGGATTCTCTGTGAGAACCCCGCATACCGTGATGTCACACATACTGCAACCACGTTTACAATGCGCAGTGAAAAACTAAACGAGCGACGGTAGCCATAGCGGATCCACTTAATCGAGGCTGCCGGTCTACACAGAGTTTTTTATTGCCCGGTCACGATTAGGCGGTATGTTTGCAAAGAACCTTGGCCAATTGCTGACACTTGAATTCCATATTTCTCGCAATTAATTAACGCTGCAATACTAGACACGTGAGAGAAGCGCCATCGCTTGGTAGTCACACATTTTGAATCTTTATTTTTAATGCTTTCTGTACGTTTCTTTTTTAATTTTTAATATTAATAAATATTATATCATTTATTCATATGTATAATTGATTATAAATATTAAATTGAGATAATGAATTACGTGTTTATGCACACAAGATGGAATTCTATGTTTCGTTTATGCTTTTAGTCCCGGGCCTGTCCTAAGTCCTTGCAATATCCGGTGCGGTAGGCCGTGTTTCCGGTTTCTTTGTGATTCCACAGTTTGTTGTGTGTATTGGACGATTCTGATAAGTTAAATTTCATTATCTCAGCTAAATGCCAATTTTTATCGAATACGCGTTATTTAATACTGTGCGTTGAATTTTATATCGTCTGTTATTTTTTCAGAGATTTAGTTACAATATTTAAATAATTTTATTTTTTTCAATTGAGTATCTTCTATATATCTCATTTTCTAATATCTAGTTTTTTAGAAAGGTAATAAATTGCGCTCGTATCATGAAGATAATAAACGGAAGTGACGAAATCTCATCTTTGGCACGACATGCAGAGGATTGCGTATAGATTTCGAAAACGTTTGTTGTCCCGTAATTTCCCTCGGAATAGGAACGTTTCTCGCTTCGGTGACTCTAGGAAGGTCATATTTACAACGTAAATGACCTCCCTTATTCGCAACCAGGTGCTCACAATCAAAGATCGCAAACTTTCCGAAAAAAAAAATCCTTTTGAACAATAAAGAGCAGTCTTGTACTGATCTTATCTCGTTTTTATTTTTACATTTTTAGCGGGAAGCTTGTGAAATACGAAATAAAAAGATAAAATATTAATATTATACATTGACACAAGAGATAATTTTACATTTAACAATATAACTGTTACTTACAACTTGTGTTATATTACATTTATATTGTTGAGTGTAAAATTATATTTTTATGTTACTATTAGTTGATGTTTACTTTTTTTACTGAGTCATTGTGCAACAACAATAATAACAGTAATAATAATAATAATAATAATAATAATAATATGACAACAATGATAGAAATATTATCAGAAATACCTTTCTCTGTATCCTGATTAACTCTATAAGTGGTCGCGCCACCTCAACTTGCAATTATACAGGCATTTACTCGAGAGTCATTGGTCATTACTTCGTCACTCGCGTAATCAACTTAATCTCGGGTTCCTTGGAACATCCAGGTATGCACGATTATATGCACGTACGTGTGAGAATAAAAACGTTCATCTAAGATCGTTTCCTCCAATGTTCACGACCAACATTGCTTTTCCTCTTCCTACTCCGATTCTCCCTCTCACGGAAGACGGGATAAAAAGCACACAATAAAAATGTGTGTTTGCGTTAATTATTACGTGCCGCCTCGCCCGCATAAGGATGCGACGCAAAGAGAAGAAGACATGAGGAAGAGATACAGAAAAGGAGCGGGTAATGTCTTCTTCGAAGTTTTCTCTGTGGAAGAGGCCCCGTATGATGACAAACAATTACAATACTCTGTAATCAGGATATAGCTGATCAAAGGAAACTTCTCTATATCCAAGGATAATTTTTTCATAATGTGGAATGTCCAACAATGTTCTATATAATGCCCGAGAAAAATAAAAAATATAGAACACAAAATCATAATAAGATCAAAATAATATCAAATATAAAGGTAATTTTAAGGAATAAAAATCATAACGATGTCATTAAATACACGATGATTTTATAACGAATTTTTGACATAATAATGATTGTTTAATTAGGAACCACTTAAAAATTATTATTCGCCATTAATTCATTAAAATGATCGTTAAAGTGTATCTAGACATTATTATACTTTTTTAAAGTAACTTCTACTTGATCTGGAACTTATTATGATTTTGTGTTTTTTATTTCAGTATAAAAATGATGTTTCTTTCTGTGCTTACGTCCAATTGATGGGTCTATCAGTTGGATATTGGCAACTTTTCGTGTCGATCGGCTCTCCGATCCGATTTGTCGCCATCTTTAACAACTATTTACGGAGCATCAAACTCGCAGCGCGTTGTTCCTTCTGTTACGCCGAAGATAATTATAGATTATTATCCGCCTGCATTTTCTGAGGGGAACGTGAGATGAACTCGTCTGCTCGGATGGATTGGAGGCTTGGAAGTCTTTACCGAATGGACGATCTCAAGCAAACACACTACCGCCACCGTACGAAAACACTTCGGTCACGGTAAAAAGTAGGAATCACATTTGGTTCTTCATCATCAGTGAGGAATTCATCGTTGTTGATGTAACTGAGATAACGTATTCAATGCATAATCTTTCCAGATCGAGACTTCGTTTACACATGGAAACTCACCATCGTTTTTATCTCTCATACATGTGAGAAATAAAAATTTTTATCAGAAAGATATCTCAGACATGTAATATTTCAAGGATATAGGTCGCAATTACTTTTCTTCGTTGAAAATGTGGAGATATTATCGCAAAGTCCGTCGTATCGTAATGCATTTATCACATGTTGGGGGAAGAATAACCGTAGGCTAAGTTCAAGATTACGACAGGAAGTGTACTATGTTAACTACTAACAACAAGGAGCAATTCCCTATTGCATGCGATAAGAATAATCGAGTCTGGAAACGTCACGGTTATTGATGGAACCTCCGGAAAACGGTTTACTTTTTAAAGAAAGTTATTGAAAAGAATTTTTATGATTATACAAAGATTTGATGTGACAAAGATATATTTAAATAATGATAAAGAATAATATATTTTTCATATATATTTGGTATATTTTAAAACAATACACAAGATTCTTTGTCTTATCATGCGGTTATTACGTAGAAACCTTCAAACGATTATGGATTCTTTATAACGTAATGACGTTCTCTCTAAAACATTTTCTCAATGGCGATTTAATGTTAATCCTCAGACGCAGCACTCGCGAGAATCCGTTCAATCGATTCATTCATATTTAGTACAAATATCATTAAGTAAGAAAGAAGTTACATCGCGCTCGCGTCGTTATCTCGTTTGAGTTGAATCTCGTTCTATTCTTACGAGCAACTCTAATCACTAGTCTTATTTTTTTTATGAATATGAGGGCAGTTCGTGGAAAAACGGGTAAACGGCACCGATAAGTCAGTTGAAAACCGTCGATTGAGTCGAGACTCTAGCAGGACAGATAAAAGAAAAGGAGAAGCTGTTCTACCAACTTATTTATAGAAAAAGCAATGCGTCCAGTTTATTGGGGAAAAACAGAAGCTGGACTACAAATTCCACTAATTGATCACTACTGGAAATCTCGCTATGGATCTCTAAAAATAGTTTTCAAATTTATCTCCGCCTGTAATCGAACATTAGAGCTTTGAAAATAAATGTTTTAAAAGGATTAAGGCAGCTGTCTGAAACAGAGCTTTCAAAAAATTTCCAAAATAAAATAATTCACTTTTAACTACAGCTGTAAAACTATAGCTAAGTTCTAAAGAGTGCTGTTTGAAGAATCTAAGTGAACCTTTGCTTTACGACGATTGATAGAACAAGATTCAGAATTCTTTTTATCTACAATTTAGAATTTATGGTACCAGTCATATACACAAATGTATATAATTTTTGCTTCGAATTCAAATGACTCGTTGTTGTAGTCGAGTATTAAATGGAAGAATGTATAGTGAAATGTCTAGAAGGAAATATATAATATAAAAAATTCAAAATATGGAGTTAAAAATATAAAATGGTGCGGAAGATTTAATAAATGGATGGATAGTTTGAAAGTAGATCGTTCTTCAGCGAGACTTCTCCACTCGGCAAAATTCATCCGGCTCGCCCGCGATCGAGCGTTCTCGTCCTGTTCAATGCCACCGCATGATAATCCCTAATTGAAATGCTTGACCATTATCACGCGGGAATAGTGTAGCGCTACATCCGCGATTTAACACTCGAGTCGGCAGTGAACCGGAATTCGTTGCTTAACGCCCGAGATAATCAACATATTACGCAATATGACGCTTATTCACTTCCCAAGTACGCACCCAACGATCGCTCAGCATTTTGCACGATCGAATTATGTACGATATGACGCAGACGCAATGAAACTGCAGAGATGTGCGAAAATATCGATATGTCTCACGAGAGAATAAGCGTTACATATGATTCACATGCGATTCGTCGCGCATGATTTCATCATGTCGCAAGAAATCTCTCGATATGGTATGAGGAAAATATCGACAACTTATTTTTATAAAGCAGAGAAGAAAGTCTTTTTATTATCTTCTAATTATTTCCGCGGGTGATACCGATAAAGAAAGTTAAATAAATAATAGAAGAAAGTAGTTTTTATGCCTATATTTATTGGTACTTGTAAAATACGCAAGGTACTGAAAAGACTTCACGAATTCTGCATCCAGCGAATCGAGAGCGAGTGCATTTCATTCACGAGACTCGTAAGAATTCCTGAGCGGTGAATGTCGTCAGGGATTGGTCACGAGCTACTGGTGAAAGCACTCGCGAAGCCGGCCGTTCAAGCACGCGAAAGTGTTCATCCCGCGAGTAACACTCATTCACGCTACCGCGAATTATTACCTGGTTACACTTGGACGAAAGCGCGATGTACGCGCCGTTAACTAGATGTTTTACACGCCCGTAGAACGAATGGAGCTTCGATAATGTGCAAGAATGAGAAACGGTAGAAACGGCGTGAATCATAAATTGCATACAAAGGAAATATGTATAAAACATTGCAAAAGTTTCTCAATTCGTGTCTAAAAATCATAATTTTGTAAGAATGAACAATAATGTTCTACTCTTATAATTTTACAGTGCAGTGCTTACAGTAGCCTGTATATGTTTATTTTTATTAAATTCTGGAATGCAGTAATGTTTTATCCTTAGTGACATTGGCTGCGTTCAGCAAAAAAAAGTAGCTCTGCAACTGTCGTAAGACTCTTTAATATAAATGATTCTTGTCTTTAGTTCCTCTCACTAAATCTAAATGCATAAATCGATCTAAGAATTTTATAATAACTGCACAGCTGTTCTGCTTTTTTTTTCTGCTAAACGCAATCATTCTATTAATTAATAAAGCTTTAGCAATTTTTATTTTAACGTATACTTTTTATAATTATAGTTAATAATAATTTCTGAAAGAAAGATATTACGGGTGCAATGTCTTCTTAAAGGAATATCACTAGGCATTGATTAATATTAATGATCCTGTTTAGATTACTAAGAAGAAGCTTCTGTATTAGTGGATTTATTAGTTTCAGGAATTAGTTATTGTAATACGATAATCGTAATCAAAGACGGATACGAATGGTTCGCGAAGAGAAACATTTCTTCGAAGAACACTCGAAGCTTTAACGTTGGCGTCTCCGGTCTTGCATCTTGCACATTATTACGCGTGAACGCGTGCTAATGCATTTGTAATACATTCTCAGCTACTTGCCAACCGAAGCATCAAAAGGTCTTGTGTCATCACAAGACTACGAAATATCCAATTGTGTCACCGCGTAGGACGAGAAATTACGTTCTGGGAATCCGTTTGAATGTCCTTGATTACTCATACTGGGAAAGTATCGGAACTTGTCACATCTTGAAAGGTCATCAAGCGTCTGGCAACATATTGTGTCACAACTGTGAAAAAAATATGTATCACGTACCATGTACCAAATATGTATAGCTAAACGTTCTTGGATACTTTGGATCTTTTGAACGCTCACAGGATAAATTTATCGAAATAAATAAAAAAAACTTGAAAAAATAAAAAAATTAATTCTGCCGAGGTATGTTTAAGAACAAAGAGATGTTTTGAAATAAAATTATAATTAAACAGGTGGCTGCTTGCAAAAGTCGCATTATATAACAATGAATCATTCGTGCTCATGCCTTTTGTTTCCACAAAATTATTTAAAGATCTTTTCTCAATCGTTTTTCTCGTTCAATGTACGCGTACATGCATTCAACATCTGGCCGCTCGACATTGTAGTTTGAGCCTCCAGTACAGATGGTCAAGCTTCTCGTTCGTGCAATGCCGAACAATGCTGATTGTTACACTTAAAATTCTTACGGCTCCGTCAGCCTTTATATACCTTGCATAATAATAGTCTAACATTGTAGCACAATGCTGCATAGGCGGGAAGGGGTGGTTACAGAGTGATCGAAGGAATTAAAAGACATTTAAGCTCTATTCTTCGTACCATACACACAACTCAATTTCTCTTTTAAATAATACTTATTTAAATAACACTTATAAAATACTACAGAATATTTGGACATTTTCTCTTCTATCTATTATTATATTTATTGTAACAAGAGTATACGTATAATATTAGTTTGACTAGGAAATCAAATTTATTTAATTATTTTTGAGTGAGTGTTTCATTGAAATCGATTTTTTATATTAGTAATGTCTAAATAAGTAATTTGCAATCTGTATGTAAATATTTTATAGGCGTCAAAACAAAAACATCAAATGTGTATTTACACATTTTTTTTTTTACAATCAGAATGTGAGTTTTTAAAAGTCTGCTTTCGTAACAGTACGTTTTTTTACTCGACGTACGTACAACAGTAAGGAAGAAAACACAACTACGGACAGGCCTGACGAAAGAAAAATTACACAGTGCGATGGCACACAGGATGAGATGATTAATTCCTGCGGTCGCGAGGAAGTAATGTGAGATCCCGGGATCGGATCTTCTCTCGCTTCGGCCAAAAGCATAATGATGTGCGAACAGGTTCCCTTCGTCGCGACTCTGGGAAGTTTAACGCCCGGGACGAGCGGACGCGTGCGTGTATCTTGACCGCGGTGTGAAACCGCAGATCATCCTTTCTGTAGACGATGCGCGACGTAAAATCGTGATGAAAGCGAATCATTGTGAATATTGAATTGTGGTGGAATCGCGTGAAGGAACAGCATTGATCGGCATCGATAGCAATCGACAAGGACGTGAAATTTGGGAATAGAATAAGGATCTCTCGAGGTTTCGTGCAACCATTTATTTTGTTCCGATCATTTATTTATTTTATTTAGTTGTGAATTGGACATACAGCGAAAGAATGTGTGTTCGCAGTGCATATGTATATCTTTCCGGACATAGTTCTTTGTGATACACTTTGGTTAGTTCTTGCACGTGCAATTTAAAGAGAAAACCCAGGTGGCGCAGAATTTTTGTACGTACTTATATGTATAGGGGGCCTTTTATAGTCTACCCATATATTTGTATTTATAGTATATTTTTACTATTTATAGCAGTACCAAATGATACGGGTCTTTTCACACGCTTTGATACAAGTTTCGAGTAAACAGAAGTAGTCATAGTGTTATCATATTGATCGCCACTTCACCCGTTATGAAGGCCACCGGGGCATAACGTTTGTTCTGGTCGCAATAATTCCATGCGCAGCGAGCGAACGCAAACATGGTTATCGCGGCGACTCCGCAAGCATTGATATCGCACTGTGATATACCGCGGTCGGCGCGTCGGCGAACGAGAAAGGGGAAGCCGAATGAAGAAACTTTTACTACAACGGCGACGAACGGGCGAGTGAGGGGTGGTCAGAATGTCGAAGGAAAAAGTGAATGGGAGCACTGTGTGCCAGATGGCTTGGTGGCGTCGCCGCATCTCGACGCCGCACTGCCTACGTCGATTCGATTCCGTTGCTATTTCATAATAATCGGGAGACCCTCGACTGCATAATACGAGAGAGGCACCACTGCCGATAACTGTCATGCGATTGACCCCTGACAATTCGTGGCGTTTTATGGACTCTGCCAGTTTATCGCCGCGAGATTTTTTTTCACAGAAGTCTGGAGGGAATCGGAAAGTGCGTGGGCGCCGTTTATTCCTCGACGATGTAGAAAATAGGAGTTATGGCGATGTCCTGGACAGTGAATAATGAAATAAAGGAGGGAACGGCACGAATAAAACTATAAAATTGGCTTTGCTTGAGCACCTGAACAGCGCCTATATAAGCGATAAAATAGACGGATTAAAAAACAAATAATTTTTATAATTTATTAAATAAAATACCTTATTCGAGCTCAGAGAGATAGCTACTTGAAATTAAATACATATGAATAAGTTAAATTCAACTGTTTTTGAATTTAGATATGGATTTAAATGTCTGAATTTAAATATGAATTTAAATGTCTGTGAATATAATATAAGAGTGAATTGCATCCTTTGAAAGTCAACCGACAAGATGCACAGGACTGCATGTCAATGATCATGCTGAATAGGATACAGTTGATCCGGAGAACGGACCGCCTGATATTCAAAAGCTGACCGGATGGGATCCATACAAGGATTCAAAACAACCGGAAGTTCTCTGTGTGTCTTATATAAATATGATAGTACGTGGGTCCAAAACGGATCAACTGGAAGAGATGAGAATCGATAACTATAAAAATGATTCGAAATCAAGGAACGTACGTTTCCACATTAAATACTTAAAATTCGCAATTTAGAAAAGAAATTTGAAGGTAATTTGGAAATAACAATTAGGAAGGGAAAAGAAAATTACGCATTATAAAATAGAGATGTCAACACTTGAACTAATTAATATATCTTTAATTTATATACAATCAATTATATTTTCAATAAAAGTGTAATGTACTTTTAGAGAAAAAGATATATACATATATATATATATAAAAGATGACACTATACAAGTTTTATCTTATATAGAATTATATAATACACGTAATTAAATAAACTATTTAATAGGTATTGCAAAAAATTTGTACGTTAATTCTATATGATTAAAATACAACTATAGTTATCGTCCTGTATTCACATCACGATATGATATTAACGTGTACATTCACGTTACATATGCATGTATAGAATTTTAGAAATAAAAATGCATATTTATTTACATATAGTGCATATTATACATATAAAAGCGTTCTAAATATGACCGTTACCTATTGATTGCTATCACTGTTTTTCTCTGAGTGCAGATTGCTTTAATTTATATACCCATAATAGAAAATATTTAAGAAAGACGGCACCTTCTTTCTCATAATGCAACAATAGGTACACAAAACATAATTACAGCATTATGAAAAAATAAGGTGGAAAATCTTCATTTGGGAGCACTTAAACCATGCACTTAATGTCCCGATGTACGTATTTATCGACCATAACAGTCGAGTCGTGCGTATATTACGCGTGATGCACATAATGGTGCATCGAGACGATGATGCGACGGTCAGCGTACCGTGTCTAGCGCACGTGTGAGCGCCAGCTCTGACACGCACACGTGTGAGCTGGATCGTTGAAACGCGTAAACGATTGTAATACAGGGTGTGCAGTAGCATACGTGTTACGGCATATTATGAGTTAAACAACGTAATGATAGCCACGGCGCCAGTACCACGGCATATCTGCGTCTGCGAACTACGTATCGAGTGTCAGGGAGAGTAATACAATCACAATCCGATTATGAGATAATGCTATTATTAATTAATTCGAGTATCTTTCTCGTGTGTATCTTTCTCAAATTAAATCATTATCGAGATTTATTTATAACTATTTGCACACATACATTTTCTTAATCTTAATTTAATGGTATCAATGACACTCTCGTGTTGTTGAACGTGAGTAACGATGATATAAGCGACGACAAATATAAGTAGTGTTCTAATTATAGGTATACAGCGTTAGTATCATCCGTTCTTCCTAATGGCTATGAATAGGGCGTTCAAAATTAATTAGTATTATCTCGCACAATTGTATGAGTGAATGAAAAATACATTGAGCATCATGATCAATTGTAACTTTAATAATATAATGACTAATGTGGCGCCACAGAGATATCAAGTGTCTTTTCCCTACGATGTAGTGGATGGCGCACGAAAAATTACATTTATAAAAATAATAACCAACAAAATTGTAATCAAAGTTTAAATTAACTCAAAATTATGATGACCACGACTTGTGCCAAATTTTATTAAATAATACTTCCGATTTCCAGCACACATCATGAAACATATACCTATCTTCGTTATCCACTGCATACGATATTGTAGAAAATTATTTTTGGGAGAAACAGTCTTATCACTCACGACTAGATATGCATAGTGACGATAAACATCGTATAAAAGGAAGAAAGGCTTTTCCCCTAGTCTTTTTTATCGTTGACGGATAAACTACCTCAGTTCCGTAGTTCCTCACGCCCCCGTCGAAAGAGTTAAAGCACGAACATGACACTTCCGGTGCAACGAACTCGTCAAACTCACTCACTGCTTATTACGACACCAATATTAGTTTTACGGCGAACCTCTGGAAATAGAGTTCGGTAAGATATACGTCATCGAAGTCTCGCGTTCGACAGCCTATATATAGGCGTAGTTGCAACTGCACAAAAAGGAATTTATTGACTGCAGGTGCGCGTTGCACCTGCGTTTTCTGAACCCCAATAATGCTAACGTAAGAAGTGATTTTTTTTTATTTTATAATAACATATACTTGAATGATCCAGCTACTGCACGGATCGAATAGTTTTGCTGAAATCTTGGAAAATATAATGTCGGATTATCAAAATAGTTATGTAGGATTTTTTATGCTGTGAAAAAATTTCAACATCTATCAGCAACCAATTTGCATCCTATATAATTATATTGATAGTCTAATAACATTATTTTTAGATCAGTATTTAGCTAAAGTATGCTATGTCTCGTCCGGATGGATAATTGTAGCAGCGGAACGCTACTACAATTATCCATCCGGACAAGACAGTATAATTATAATCGAACTTCACTGTAAGTTCGTTTAATTCATTAATTTTTAGATATTTAATTTTTAAATATATTAAATTTTTAGATACCAATAAATTTTATTCTTTCTACGTAAAATAATTTTTAATTTATAATAAAAATTAAAGATAATATGATTTTTTAACTTATTTGAAATTTACTGATTTGAAAAAATATTGCCAGTCAAGGTTGAATTTTATGGTGAATTTTGTTTTCGTCATGGCGTATGACTTATTGACACTTGGTCAAGTGAAGTCAAGAGGATGGGTTAAATGAGATGGAGCGTCATCATGCTTCGTCGCTTATTTTTGATCCATAAATGATAAATTAAAATCTAACGACGTTTCACAGATAGAAAAGTTTTGTTTACGAATCAATCGTTACGCACGAAAGTTTTAATTGATTCAAAAATAAATTCGATTCTCTCCAAAAATGTCAATTTTCATAGTCTTAATAATAAAATAATTATGGAAGTTAATCACATAAATTATTTATTATAAATAAATTTTTTTGTCATCAGTAATATTGTTTTACTGATACTATTTTTATACAGATACGAAATTATAGAGGTGTGATTTAAATTACTGCTGACGAAAAAGATCGATTCCTTTCTGTATAAATTTCATGGCATGGGATTCCAGGCGCGACGCGACGTTGCATTATTCATGGTAACTCCCGTACCTTAACTCATGATAATTCACCCTTGTCGGTGTTATCGTCGCGGTTACGCTGACTGCAGTCAGGTGTGCGTCCAGCGGAAGACTGTCGGTGCGACGGTGCATTGACTGGGAAGGAACAAGGGCGAGATACGAAGCGTGGCGACGTGATTGGACGAAAGCCAAAGGAGTCCGGCACAAAGGAAAAACAGTGACCGTGATCGTGAGCGCGGATGCACGATCATGCTCCCTTTGAGCCCTTTCGTGACTCCCGCGAATTATCTTATGCGCCTGTATCACTGCGAAAAATGATATATCGCGAAGTAAATTACAGAGTGACGTTGAATATCGTTTTGATATGTATCGTAGAAAAATGGCATAAGCTTCTTTTCCATTGTTTTTTTTTTTCATGATTCAGTTATGCATTGTTTCATCATGGCATATTTTTGTTTCTAACTTTGGAATTTCTTTTTTCTTAACTAATTGATAGAAGATAAATGATATTTTGGAGATTCTTGTAACATTATATTCACACACAGAAATTTCAACAAATATATTTTTATTCATGTAAATGTAGAGAAATTTTGTTTTAATTAATTTTAATTATACACATATATTTATCATTTTGTAAAAAAAAATTTATTTTAATATATATATATATATATGTGTATAACATTTAATAATAATAATAATATTAATGTTATGCAGTGACAAATAGTTTTACTATGCAGTAATAAATTGTAGGAGATTGACATATCGGCTATATATTATTCACTACTTCTACAAATAATTATGTCTTTAATATTTGAGAGCAGGCGAAAAGCTTTAATGGATGTTTCTGCATGCGTATTACGTACATGAAGAACACACTGTCCAAGTGCCAAATTGTACATTAAAATTGTGCATTATATACTTTAGAAGATAAGCTATCACTTTCACACACACAGTCATGCTGAGGGTACTAGATAGATCAGGAAACCAGACTTTAGATTTATTGATGCTAGATAGTTAAGTCTAGAATAACAGATGCTTTTCAGTAAAATAAATTTAAAGAAATACTATGATTTGTATTAAAAAATGTTAAAAATGCAATGTGTACGAAATAATAAAATTTAATAAGAATTAAAAATTGTTTCAGTACAATTTTATGCATCTAAATATCTTCTCGCTTTCCAATCGACACTTAAAGTAGATGTATTTAATTGAACTCAAGTTTAATAATATGTCAACTTCCGTTCCTAAACTACGACTAATCATAAAGCTAAATTCAAGCCATTGAATTGATTTATGTAATTGCGCGCGCGCGACTGAGCCTAATTCAATTTGAAAGCTTATGCGTATATATAATATTAAAGCTTATATCTATCCTAATATTTATCTGTAATATTTATTCTAATCAATTTTTTTAGAAGTCTACAAGATTAATATAAAGAATACGTTAATAAAGATACAACATAATTTTATCTTATAAATATAAAGTTATATAATAAATTGAAATAATAGATATGTATGTTTAATGAGATAGGACGCGACGCGTTGGGTCAAATATAAATCATTATATACGCCAATGTTACAAGACGTTCCGCGATCGCAATTACGCGTTAATTTGTCTTCCGTCTAGAAGGACATTTGATGAGTCGCAAGTATGATAACTATGCTTGTTTCCCTATTTCAAGAGATCGCTAGCGTGACACGCACGATGAGATTAGAGCCGTATCTACGTCGGACCAGCATAGGATGCTTTGTCGCTCTTCCACACTTTACAAACCGGATGCGAGCATTCCACGCACTGGCGGCTGTGTGTCGCTAATAATCGCGCGCGTGTTGGTAGAAACGGGGGACTTAAAGTTGGTCGAGTTGTTCTCGTTTAAAACAATCAGCAGGAGAGGAAGGACCAATTATACGGACCTGCGACCGTCTGTCACCGACCTTCTACTTCCCTTAATGTGTCGGATCAGGCAACAAGTATAAGTAATCAAAACAACATGCTTAAATGTATGTAAATAATTCTGTTTCTTTCGAACAGTACAATTAAGAAATAAAAAAATGTTAATTGAATGATTGAACCGGTTAAGAGCCATTTTGTAATGTTATAAATGCCGAACAATAAATTCGAAAAGTATCACATTGCTTGTAACATCGTTACCGTTACAATTATTTTTTTTTTTTAGTGAATGGGTGACGTTAATGATAACATAATTATATTTTTTGGGTAATAAATATAATTGTCACTTTTATAATTTTTTTTATATACGTATAATGCATCTGTATGGAACTTGTATTAAGAGTTTTTTTGCTATAATACAGTATAGATTCATAAGCACTATAGATTTCGCGCTGAAGTGATCAATTAGTAACATAGACAATTGAATGCTAATATATAAAATATTCTTTGCAATATATATTAGATTAATTTAAAAAGATTTTAACGAAATTATTGGCTCATTGTCCTTATCTCTTTATATTAGTTGTTTAAAAAAGTATATTACGTTTTATAATTTTAGTATAATAAAAAGTATTTTACGTTTATATAAGAATATTGTTGATTCTAAGAATTAACCTAAAAAATCTAAAATTCATACTAGCCGTCTCTTGTATATAAAATGCCTGCAGTTTATTTTTGATAATATTTGAAAGAATTGAATATTTTACTTAATGAATTAATAATAATGATAGCTGCTGCATTTTTTCAATTCCGCTCAATGTTAGATACAGTTGATGTGAAGATCATAAACGATCCTTTATCTAGTTTGCTGATTGTATGAACAATTCAGCCACGGTTAACTGCGTTGAGTTCGCTTTGAATATCCGTTCTACGAAAGTTGCTAGATTATTAGATTGTTACATTAAGTGTGCACAAAGCGGTATTATATGTCCGTATAATTTGCCGTTGGTAACATAGCGTTTCTCCAGGGAAGCACCGCTTTCACGTGAAAAGAAACTGTTCTAACATGCAATCTAACTATTTTCTACTGCAAGCTAATGAATTGAAGATCGAAAATGCGATGGTGCTAATGTTTGTGCATAATATGATATGTGCAGTAGATAAAATAACAGAATTTCCTGGTGGACTTTTCTATTTTTATTTCCTTATATTCTAGATTTTGTATTACAAAGAAATATTAAATTTTAAGAAATTTTTGTTTAAACAATTTTAAGTAAATGTTTATTAAATATAAACATACATTTATCTGATACAAAAACTTTATTTACTTAATTATTATTTTTTTATCGAGTAAATATGTATTTATCGCTACGCCTGGCTTAGCGCCGAGACACTACCGTGTCTCCAGATGTGCTATAAGTAAATGTTTACTTATAAGGAGAGGTCCTCACTGATTTTAATGAAACTTAACAAGATTATAGGGTGAATTATATTGAATATAAATCACCTCTTTCCATTTGATATTTTAATATTAAATTTGATAACGGCATTTTCTCTTTAGAGTTTATTTAATAGAACATTCATACTTATAAGCATTTGTAGTGTATAGTATTAATAATAAATATTAATGGATATATGATAATATACAGACTCGAGTCTATAAGTTAAAAGGTGCTGTTGCTGTTACCATCTACTACACTACAAATACTCGAGTATGAACGTTTTAATAAATTAAAGGAAATGCCGTTATCAAATTTAATTGATATATTTAATTGTGAACATTATTTAATTAAAATATCTCGGAAACAGTAAACCATCTACGCTCTAATGGAGAATGATTTATATTCAGAATATACTCTGTAATTCTCAAATTTCATTGAAATTGATGAGCCCTCCTTTATTAGTACTGTTCAAAGAAATATGTATTAAGATTTAGTAATTTTATTCAGGGTAGTATTTGTCTATTTCTTCATCGTATTTATTTTTTACGATAAGGTAGAGTTGCTGCATCTCTGAATAAGTTTTCTTTCTAATGAAATACTTTTGGGGCAGACATTTCTCGAGAAGAGTACTTCACCCTAGTTGAGCGGCCGCACTTTCTTTGCAAAAGGAAGGCACTTCACCACAGCTGTCTTATTCTTTTAAAAACGCGGACCGGCACGCGACACCGTGTCCGTTCTGCCTTTTGAGAGGCGACAGGATGTAAACTCGAAAACGATCTATATCCCGTCGGTCCACTACACACAGCCTGTCCCATTCAAATATAAATGATGGAAGTAAAACAACTGTCTGTGACACTTCCATTGGTCACGGATTACTTTTGGTGGTATGTTTAAACACCTGCGTTATTTGTCAAGCGATGATTTATTAATTTTGAGAAGTTGTAAAATTTTCTCTCTTATTTTATAAAAGAATTTTGCAAGAATTTAGCAAGATTAATGAAGCGAATTTAAATCGCATGAGCGAGAGAAATCTTTTGGCAGAAATTTTTCATTCGTCAAGAAATTCCACGTAGCAATTCTTGCAATTAATTTGATTGCTTCCGTATAGCTCATTGCTGCAATGTATTATCCGATTCATTCATAATACACTAATGCAGTGCACGTACTACATCATTATCATCAACTCGCTAGAGTAGATGATGACTTTGTCATTACTGAAATGAATACATACAATGAAATACAAGGTATATAAATATCCTTTATCTTTTAATTTACCAATTTACGCTTTGTCATACCATGTGATACTATGTGAAATTAAAACACACAGCTTATAATAAATATGTATACTAGAAGTATCCAACAAAAGTTTATATCTTAGTTAGATGCCACAATGTGCGTTTAACTATCAATGTTTTAATTAAGTTTGCTTGTCTAAGCACCGATACAAAAGGAATTACTATAGTAATTATAGAATTCGATAATGTTTCTCGCTGATTACAAAATCAATCGGCGAGAAATGTTTAGAGTCCCGCATCCGGCTTAAAGAATAGCCGTTCGTGGCACGTCTATCACGCGAATTGCATCCTCGTGACGGCACGCGCATGCAAGTCGCCCGTGCAACGAGTAGTAACAACATGCGGTTTCGCTTTCATCTTGCGCGAGAAGGAAGAAGCCCCGATACCATATGGCTCCAGAAGAAGCTTACGTACGACGCGACGGCGGTGCGTTCGCAGGAAGGAAGCTTTCCAGCATGACCGTATTATGTTCCATGTACCGAGAACACATTGCGAAGAACACGGGCCATAGCGTAAAAGCGGGGCACGCGATGAGGGCACGTGCTCCCTTTTCTTCTTTAGGACATCGCTTCTCCTTTGTGCAGTCGATGAAGGGCCGGAAACGGGTGTCAATTGTCAACTACTCGTAGACATTCGCGGCCGGACACGATCCTCCAGTGAGCGAATTTGAGAAGGCGCGCTTCTGTGTGGTCCTTCGCGCGAGTGGCTTCTTATCAAGATGCAAGTGTAGTGTGCAGAGATACGTACCATAAATATGGTATCGATTGACTGTTCTGTCTGGGCGCGTGACTTGTTGTTAGCTTCTTAGTAATTCGAGATTTTTATTATATATTTCTTAGAGTGCATCTTCTTATCTTTTTCCTTTGTCTGTTCCTTTCATGACTCAAAGTTATTAGGTACGTTAGATTCTTTAAATAACACATAAATAGAAAGTTTATTTATGTGAAATTTCTTTTTTAAAGAAAACTGATATAAATAGTAGGTAACAACCAGATTGCTATTTAATGTCAAGATTTATTATAGACATATAGACATGTATTGGACAGCTGCTGTCAATTAGTACAATATTCAATATATAATATTCAATTTAGAATAATTTAAACATCGTTTGCCTTCTTTATGCGGATCTTATTGATAATTTCATTTTTTATATTTTTATTATTTATTATATACCATATATAGGATTTATAAAGTGCTGAAAATGTTATCGATGAAATAGAAGCGGATAAATCTGCCGTTACAACGGTAATCCATAAAAGGAGATCACAAAGATAATCTTGACCCACACTACATGGCATTGCCTCGTCATCATTATTACCGCCATCAACTTCATGCGATATAACATCCTCAATTTTATAACCCAAATGCAACAGTTTACTGTTCCGTGGAAACAGAACCATGCAAAATGTTGCAGTAATAGAAGTTTTACTTCCGTCTCATGCAATTAGAGATTATAGACTATAAACAAAGGCAATGAGTTTATGTTTTAATAAGATTTTATTTTTACAGAATTGTTATGGCATAGATAACATTAGTTCGAAATCAATCTCACAATCAGATATATATGCACTGTGCTTGTAGCGATTAATAAAATAATTAACGATATTTTTAAAGAAATCTCGATCATTTCGAATCCGACAATGCAAGTGACAGTGATTGACCCTTGCATGGAATTCCTGACCTCCAGGGCCGGGTTCAGAGACTCTGCACGAGTTGAACTGGGCACGCTCGATTTAGCGTCGTTTTCTTCTCGCGAAGAAGAACCGTGAAAACCGACGCCTTCATGCTAAATAAGGGTTCTCAGAACGAAACTAAAATATATAGAGTTCGTTATGCAAAGCTCAAATTACTGTGCTAATTAAGACAGATACGATGCGAAGAAGGAATACCGCTCTTAATTAATCTCACCAACCCATCTGTAAGTAAATTGTAAATTTCAGCTTTTTCTCCCAACAGAAAATTAATTATTACGTTTATATATTATAATTTTTAAAGTACATTATTCTTTGAATGAGAGAGAATTTTTGGAATCACACTATATCTCATATTGCAATCTAGGACAATTTTATTTAATCACTATAAATAAAATATGTTATAAAATTTCTTTAATCTACGTAAGATGAAATTATTTTTTATTCTATTAAATTGATTACTTCGACCTCTCATCTAACAACGATAAACCAGCCGTGACAGAAACGATTTTCCGCGATTTCAGCGAAATGCCGGGACTTTCCAGGTAGAACAGTATCCGCGTCCTCGCAGAAACAAGCTCATTACCCAATCTGTAACAGTTATTCCTGTTATAGATCGAAATTATGTAAACCGGGTCGTGCGACAATTCGCGATATAGAATAAAAAGAACAAGTCGCACGCGGGCGATGTTTCCGCACCGTCAAATCTTCACCACACGGTTTCCAGTCACATGATTTTCTACCGAGCGTGTGAAATGTGCGTCGTTCGGTAACAATTATGCCTCCCATGGCTTTCGTGGCAAGCATTGTCTTGCGACGGGAAAGTGGCGCGAAAGTAAGAACCCACCGGGAGATATCCGTCGAGAGGTTTCTCAACGAATTCGCACTCTCGCAGATCACTGGATCAGCGAACGATCCTGAAAGGACGATTTACGTGAGATCCAGGAAAATAGAGAAAGTGGTGATTGTACTCGGATCAATTGCAATGCTCTGAGTTTAACGACTGCGACAGGGAGATTAATGTGCGGAATTAATTAACATAACAAGCACTTTGTCCAGATCGTGTTAATTGTAATTTATTTATATGAAGACTGCTAGATTTAATCGTAATCAGCCATTTAATTAAATGTGTGGCTGCACACTGGATAATTTTAATTATAGTCAACAGACATCGACTCTTAGAATAGTGTTAAGGATATTATCCCGCGTGCTAACAATAGCGTATAGGTAAAAGGTTACGCCTTATCGCAACAATGAGTGTCGTATGATTAGCAAATTAATTAAAGCCGATGACACTTGAAATCCAATATTATCTGCTGACAATATTCAAGATGGCCAATGGCGGTTTCGCGCTGATCAAATTATGTATAATCAGCAAAGCTTTGTTAGCGCGTGATGCAGGTGCTGGAGAGTATCATTTTCACTCTAATCGCACACGAGCAAAAATTTATATTCTAATTGTATCCAGATAAAAATTATCATTTATCCTTGTTTAAACTATCTGCACTTTCAAGAAATAAGATTGCGCTGTCTTTGTATTAATATAAAGACAAAGAAGGATAACAAAAGTGATAATTAATAAAAATTATAAATAAAGTAATAATTAAAAATAATTATGAGGAGGCAAAAGTAAAAACATTCTGACTCTAAAATAGAAACGTGAAATGTCGGTTTTACGCTTTTAAACCGTAATGTGATGCTGACTGGATCACCACGCGCGGATAATTATTCCAGAAACTAAAAGTGGGGCATTGCAGGGCAAAGCTGCAGCGTTTTTCCTGTCCGTTTAGAAGTGAGTTTTTGTTTTATGCCCGTTCTCTCGAGCCCTTCTCCGACCGGAAGCCGAGGGGAGGATAAACGAGAGAGGACACGTGCTCGAGTAACGACGGTACCTGAAGACTACACGAGGAAAAATGGCAGCTGAGGGCCGAAAAGCACGTGCCATGCATGAAAGAAGAGATTCAATGGAGCGCCGGGATAAGAAATTTATTATGCACGGGTCTCTTACCTGAGACACTAGCGGTAGCCATTGAAACCGCTGTTCACGGAATGTTACGTGGAGTTGCATGGAAATGAACAAACGTCGTCTACTTCGAATACGCCGAATCTACAGTGCGTTAATATTATATATTTTAACCTTAATTTAAAAAACGATGACATTGTACATTAATGAATACGTTAGAGTTTTTAGACTTATATTTGTAATCATTCATCAATTTAGAAATTTTTATCTTGCCACAGAATCAAAAAATAACGATAACACTTTCACTAAAACTTTATAATTAAAGAGTAGAAATGCTAAGAGATTATATGAATTTCTGTAATATATTGTTTCACGTGAAGCAAGCAGACACATAATTTGCTGCACTATCGCGTTTCGAGTAATTGAACGTGACCTCACATTATACACAATATCACTGGAAATCCAGACAGTAGTCCAGAAGATACGCAGGCTACTGTCCACAATTTATCAATTAATTTTGCAATTTTCAAGTAAAACACGGAAGACTATCATCATTAAGTATAATTTTTTATTATTCAATTTATTTCGATTGTCGTTCAAGTGGAATATAGCGTCAGCGTCGCTCATCTTATCAATTGGAAAACAAATATTATAAATAGACGGGCGGCGCCATACGAGAGACAACACGTATTAAGAACAATATAACATAGTAAATCGACTGAAACATCATTCTCCGCCAATTATATTTAATATAAGGTATCTTTCGAAAAAAGAAAATGGTCACTGTAGCATTTACTTTAAGAATTAACGTTTGAATATATTTAATTCTTCTTTATCAAATATATAATATAATTATATTTGCACAGATATAATAATAATAATATCATTAATAATAATATATATTAATTAGAAATAATAATAATAATATAACAATAATATTTATTAATTAGAACAATGTAACATGAAAAAAAAATTTCCGTTGAAATGTTGCTTACCTTGCTCCAAATAGAAAGATATATAACGGGTGACGTTTTGAAGCGCTGAGAACTAAGCCGATAACGATAAACTTATGATAAAAGTGACTATATTTAGAGCGCCAATGAGCTACTAGCAGAACAGGACGAATCAGAACAGGAAGAAGACTGAAGTCAAAGCAAGCAATAACTGATCTACCGGTTTCGAACGTACCATTAACGGCTTAGAAGTTCTACACTGTATTTACAGTGTTCTTCCTTTGCGAAGAGCAAGTTCGAGATTTTTATGGATTCCAGCTAAATTGGACCCCCTTATTACAACGGCATCCCGTGACATATGGCGCTCACTATTCCGTTCTAATTTTTTGTCGCATCGTGTGCTCGATATGGCGTATTACCAGCTAAATTTTGGGACTTCCTCCACTTTGAATTCCTCAATCTGGCTTTCCTATTAGAGCTTCGATTTACAGAATGAGATTTTAGGATAATGAAAAAATTCTAGTCGTTTCCCATGTGTTGAATCCGTCGTACTATATACCATAATTAATGAGTATAAAAAAAGTGAAGTTGTCAGACAATCTATTTCCAACGTATAATTATGATACCTTTTAGAAAGCAATCGATTAAATCGATCTATATATTATAAACTTGAATAACAAAACTTAAAGTACCGTATGCAAAAAAGGAACTCTAATTACTTTTATAAAATTTAAAAGTCCCGTGTTGTATACAATGATTTTATATCGTAGTGACAAGAATTTTGTTTATATATCATATGATAATTAATCGGTGTTTAAATAATTATGCAGAGTGATTCCTGCTAAAAAATTTATAGGTCAATTTTAAGCAGAATTGTAAGACTTGTTACTTGTTCTTATAAAACTTGTAAGCGTATGTATCGTAAAACATATAGAATACTATTGTTAGTAAATATCTATGATTTCTTATAAATCTTATAGCTAGTGAAAAGCCGTCTGTAAAGATATTGTATAAAGATATAAGCAGTTAAAGTTCTTATAAGTTTTATGAGAATATATTACAAACCTTACGATTCTGTTTAAAATTTTAAAATTAATTCTCTCTTTCTCTCTCTCTCTCTCTCTCTCTCTCTCTCTCTTTCTTTCTTTCTCTTTCTCTCACTCTTTCTCTTTCAATTTATCTTTCATTATATATTTTAAAATTAATATAATACACATTCTGATAACTGCTATTGTTTCGATAGCAAAGAACTCGCTGCATTATATTATCGACTGTAATGTAAGATCAAGGGCACAAAAAGTTAGTCTATGTGTTATCAAAATCTCCCTTCTGCGTTGTTTTATAAATAACGCTGGTGATATCATCGTGCACATTATGCAAGGTGAGTTACACGTTGATAACCCCGATCATGGCATGAATATATATATCAGAGAGCAAAGTTTTTAATTTTAATAAGATCCATATAGATTAATGCCCATTTCTACCAATGTAGGTTAATTTTAATCTTGGTTGAACTAACTTTTCATCTAGATCTAAGAATTAGAAAAAGATGAATAGTAAGTTGTACAGAGACTAGAGTTATGATAGCTCTAACATAAATACTAATATAGATTAAAGTTAATCTGTATTAGTAAACGAACACAAGGTTGCCAATCGTCTGGTTTTGAACCGGATTATCAGGTATTCGGGAGTCAGATGTTTGACTGAAATCAAACCAGACGTCATATGTCCAGTTTTTAAATGTAGCCAATAAACAAAATAAAATTTACATCATATGAAAAGAAATTTATAAACAGAATTCAACGGATTTCAACAATGTTTCTCCATTTCAAATACCTAATACCATTAGCAGTCGAAACTGTTGAGAGTCACGAGAAGTCGTTTGCTAACATTTATGGCACTTTGCTAGTAAGCGCTTCAAATTAGGAGAATGACGTTTAAGAACCGGCAACTTTAATCAGAAACTCAAGCTTGATTTATTTTACAATGCAACGTAATTATTAAATAATCAGGAATTATATTTACACAGAATTTATTTATTTTTGCGTGCGTGTTGAAATTCTGATTTTAAAACTTTGGAAAATAATATTATATAATAAGTAATTTTTAATTAAATTTTATATTTAATCTAATTTTATAATTATTACTTCTGTCCAGTTTGTACAGTTAAATTATTCTACCAAAGAGAAAATATCTGCGGTTAATTTAAATCTGGCAACTCTACATATAAGAGATACTGAAATAAATAAGAAAATAAAGAAGATCTCCTGCAGAAGTTCAATTATATTAAATTCAATTTACTCTAATTTTATCTTAATTGTATATACTAATGTTACAATCCTGTGTATATAATAAAAAATTAAGGCAACAGTTTTGATGGTAATGTCAATCATACATGCGTAAGCAATATTTTCAACTTGAAAAGGAATATCGAACTAAAATATCTCAAGACGTATTTCTGTCAACCCTGCATAACCGGGTGCAAGATATTGGAGCTTACCGTTCGTAACGAAGTGTCGTACGTCTTTCTCGATCCTGACGAGACACAGACTTTGCTTTGACACTCATATGCTTTCTACCTTTAGCGTTATTTTCTCTTTCATTAGCCGTCAGTCAAATGAAAATATTGGTCGACCGATTATCCTCAGCAAACGATTTTTGATGTGATTTTTAATAAAGTAACTTTTGTCATTAAAATTAATTTTCAACAGAAGTATAATATTTGTACTTATAAATTTTATATTTTAATAAATAATTTATTAAAAAAGTTTTTTTAATTGAATTATTTTTATTAGATATTGATTTCATATGTACTCAGAGAGAAATATAATAATAATAACTGTATATATTATAATAATTATACAAGTTTTATATGTGGAATTAATATACATAGTTGAATAAACTATTTTATAGTTGCAATAACTAAATAGTTTATTTAACTATGTGTATTAAATATGTATGTTTATATTGTACAACTTTTAATTTTGAATATTTAATCAAGAATTTAAGTTTATACATGAACTGATAATGTTGGTTTTGATCAAGACATTTTTACTTCTGTGATTTATAAAACTTTAATATTGCCGTTACTTTTACACGCTTCATAGTTGTTATCACTCATGTTTCTTTCTGCAATAAATTTTATATTTATTACTTTAGTATTAAAAAGAAAAAAAGTATTATCGTTTATACTTAGAATGAATGATTCATAACGATCTTTGTACCTTGCCTGGATGCGGTATACTTAAGGAAAGAAACTCTAGAAAGATTGGTACACGTCATTGAAAATCGCGTAAACGGTATTAATGTAAATGTATTGGAATTCCAACAGCTGAGTCAGAAATCTCGTTGCATCTATATACATGTTAAGATATTTCAGCGAAAACGTGCAAAGTGTGCTGGTGAGATGGAAATCTTTCTGCAGCCACGATACCAGACGTTGTATATTTACGCCAACGCTGTATATCTTCGGCTTCGTTAAGGTGCCACTTGTTAGGCTCGATTCGATGTTTCCCTATCGATTCTCGGTCATCGCAAAACTTTACTGACAATTTCGAGGCAAATTTATATCAGTTTGTGTTTTTGTTTTATAAGAGCGTTAATAAATAAAAATGCGTTGAAAAGAACATTTACATTTTTGTGCTTGATCAAGAGATTCGATAGCTTTTGTCTTAAGGCGGAACTTGAATATTGCGAATCACTTCCTTTCGGTTGTGTAACGGTAAATCAGTCATCTACGATGTCTTCTTTTGAGGGATCTCCACGAAGTCCACAATAAGAGATGAAATATAATAATAACCTCAACGAATTCAGCTTACAATACGTGATTGCACCAGTACGCAACGAACGCCATTGTTGACATTGTAATAAGCGGATTGAGGGTATAATCCCACGATTGTCATCGAAACGTGTTTATTTCGCACGATTGAGACTCAACCGGATCTTATAGACTGGATTTCGTAACCCAGGTTCCTGTTTCCTGTAACGATTTCATGATTTATACGAAACTTCGGTAAAATTATTCTTCGGATGAATGTAGAAGCATGTTCGAATATACGTTCGTGTTGTTTGTGAGACATGTTTCGGATCAAAGGATTTTCGACAAAGTGATAAAAGCGTACAACTGACTCGTAAAATCTCACCGATGAAAACTCGTGTTTCGAGAGAAGACCCCTTTACGTGTAAACATATGTTCGTGACACCCAAGCTGGCATGCCGCTGATTTGTGACTTAGTGATACCTGACCATCTTTAATGCTGAAAATGTGAGAAGTTCTCCTTTTAATGCAAAGATGAGTGTTACTATTTATAAAAAATATTTTTAATAACAAAATAAATGATGTTTTTAACGAAGTTTATTAAAAAATATTGTTAACAATATTAATAGATAATAAATACAATAATATATTTATTATTAATAATATTTTTTAACAAAGCTTGTTAAAAGAATTATTTAAATAATATAAAGTACATATGGAAATTTTTCCAAACATAAAAAAATTAAATAAAATAATTAACAATAGCACATAATAGGTTTCATATCCAATAAATATAATAAAACTATTTATTTAAATAAATGAACAATTTTATGGATTTTTTTCTACATGTTAACATCTTTTCAGTCTTTATTTATATATTCTAGCAGTTTTATATGAAATTACATCTGTTATTCTAAATCCGCATAGATTCGGTAAGCGGATATTAATACAGACGTTAACATATGCGTGCGCGCAGTGGCATCTGCGAACGGGGTGATCTGGTGTCTGGTTTATTTTCAGTGTGCGCATCCCCATATAACCAGTCATATCGGAGGGGTTGATAGCGTTTTATGCCGCGCGCGTGGCCAACATATCTCTGAGTTAATTATGGACTGATTGTTAAGGCCCGCATTTTTTTACTAACTGTACCGCCAAAACAGGACGTCGCCTTCCGGAGCTACTAAATTTAGCTTATAACCATAAGAATTGCTTCTTACCCCTTTTATGGTATATTTTTCAACAAGAACGAGACACATTAACGAGCGAGATATTTTTAAGAAAGAAAGCTCTATATAAAATAATTTATTATTGATATTAATATTTATATTGATGGAAAATCTTCAATCTTGTTTGCAGACCACCATTAAAGTCTACGCCAACTGCCTGCGACCGGACATCGAATATAAGACCCTAAGCATCACCTATGAGACGACTTGTCGCGAAGTCGTACAAAACCTTCTGAACAAGTATCGCATGAGACATCGCGACCCCCGGTTGTTTTATCTGACCATGGAGGTGACCGTGAGGAGGGCCAATGTGCGTACCATCCTGCCCCTTGACGAGGACGCGAGGCCAGCCGTCCTGCAATCCTGCCATCCTCGTGGCGATTCCAAGTACGTTCCTTGTCTGCCTTTGTACTTGACCACCGGCCCTTTCGGTTTCGGTCGGCTTCGTGACGTAATTTCAGGGCTCGCGACTATAAACACATTCCATCGGCCGCCAAGCACGAGTTAACAATGGTTCGACGTCCTCCGCGTTGCTCACTGATATAACACTTGGACACAAAACTTGGTCGCGTGGGTCGCTGTAAATCCTTGATATACGGTTCGCAAGGAATGTAAATATGGGGTTGTTCGATTACGAGACAAAATGGAATTTATGGAATTTTGACAGCGGTTGTAAATGTTATAGATCGTCGTGTAGAAACGCGGGAGTTTTTGAGATTCCACGCACGCAGAGTGCGCATCATAATGCAGAAGTTGCAACATGATACGGCATTATATACTGTGCATGAGAAATATTATCGCTATGCACTTATATAAAAAGAATGTTTGAATGTAACTCTTTGATGATTAGAACGGTTTATTTGCGAAGGAATCTCGACGCGACCGATGTTTTCTCGGCAGTCTGAGACTTCCGGCGCGACTAACGCGTAATAGAACAGGACGAGAGCGTTTGTCTCCAGACGTAAACCGGTGCTTTTATATAGAAATAACGCTCGGTCTGGTGTCCTTTGAACTCACCGACTCCTGCCGTTGTCATAGAATCTCTGCATAAACTTATATATGCCTCCTCTTTGTTTGCAGGTTTTCGTTGCAGACACACCGTGGCGGACTTGTCAAAATATACGACAGCGCACTCATGTCCGGGGTAAATAAATATTTACTCTTATACGAACAAAAAAGAAACGTAACAGTCGTTTTAATATTAATAAACTAACCCCCGTATTCATAGTCAGACCTTATACTTAAGGCTTCCTTAAATTTATCTTCAGATGATTTACGAATTATTTTATTGGCTACTGAGTATCTAAAGATAAATTTAAGGAAGCCTTAAGTATAAGGTCTGACTATGAATACGGGGGTAAGTTTTATAATATAAAATGTTATATTTATTATATAAGAACAATTTTTATAAAAAAAACTTTTAATTTATAATTAAATAGCTTTGCAATATAAATCTTCTATTCTAGAAACGCTAACTAGTCTGAAAATAAAAATTATATTTAAGTAATATACAATTACTTATATACGTAAATTACTTTTCGCATAATACAATGTCTATTTTAAAAACTAATAGTTCCACTTCTAAAAGTAATATTTAAGTTTTTTTCAAAGTATTTAGAGCGGTAAAATTGTTACTTAAATAGGGGCTTCAGTTTGTATTGCAGTAATTGTGAGTAAACTCGGTTTATTGTTCGCAGTCTAAGTACAAAAGCCTTCTGGTCTCGGAGCAGACCACCGTAGACGAGTTGATCCAAATGCTGCTAAGCTGCTATAGCTCCAAGGAACCGGTGGAGCAATTCTCTCTCTACGAGGTCTGTGAAGGTGAAGAGTACCAAAGGAAATTACACCCCGACGATTCTCCGCTCAAGGTCACGCAACGATGGACCACCGCGGATCGGCATCTTCGCATTAGACGTAATCCAGATTATAATCAACACAGGCGAAAGGTAATAGATAGTAAATTCATTAAATTAATAATTAATGCACTTAAAAAAATACTTGTTTAAATATAATCAGGTTAATTTCTGATATTTAAATTGGAAATTATATTCGCGAAAGAATGTACTATAATTCATTATTTATAATGCTTTGTCATATAAGTTGTCTCATACAGTGAGTCAGCTTCTCTGTAGTCAATCTCTAAGGAGCAGAGAGTTCAAGATATTGCATTTTCAGACAAAGAAATTATAATCGTAAAATCCAATCCGTGTAATTATATTACTAGCTGTCATCAGAATTATTCATAAGTGCTTAATAGAAAGTCAAATCTGTTACATAATCCGACGTCATTTCAGAGTATGTGGGCGTCGGACTCAAGCATCACCATGGCGATGTCGAGGCTGAATCTCCACGATAGTCTTCCTATCCATTACAATTCGAGAATTGAAAACAACAACCACTTGAGCCTACATCATCTCGCCAGAAAAACCAGCGTGACCGCAAATATTAACAACAACAATAACGTTATTCATCGGGATCAACATCACTCATCGTCGTTAGGTTCCATCAGTCAAACGTCACGAATAGTCGTATCCCACGGAACGGATCTTCCGCAAGTACAGCTGCCGCGATTACAGCAATTTCCGCAGAGCGTACCGTCGACGCCGCTCTCAACAAAACACGTGACTGCCTCTTCCTATGCCGATTACGAGAATTATCTTTTTATATAAAAAATCGTTGATAAGCGTAAACACGATAGAAGTTGAAAGAAACTGCGTCGAAAACGGTCAGAGTTACCAGAAACTCGTTGAAGATACGAGAAACATATACGCATATCGCAACTGTTCAATAGCATTTGTCTTCGTGTAACATTTAGACGTCAAATACTATGAGCATTATGAGGCGCGAGCAAACGTGTACCTTTGATTTTTATTTAAAAAGGTAGTTTGCCTTCTTTCGTTGCAGATGTAAATTTAAATTATCGTTGCTTTTAATCATTTTGATTAATTTTGCTATAATAGATTGATGAAATTCAGTCAATATCAAAACATATATGATAATTTTTGGTGGCTATTGTATGATATTTAATTAATGTTTCAATGAATAGAAATTTTCTAAAATTTTAACAGAAAGGGATTAAATTGCAATGTTTAAATGCTCGTTTGCCGCTTGTATTTCAGCTAATTAAAGGCTGATAACACCGAACAAAGAGAATTTACGATATTAGTTAGTAGTGAGGGAAATTGTACCAAAGGTAGACGTATAAAATTTTAGATACGTAGTATATATACATATAGTATATATAAATATAAATAATATGTTCTTTCGCATTTATGGAAGTGTGTAGAGTTTATCAAGCCCGAAATAAGATTTTGATAATTTTTATAAAGATTTGTTTTATGTTCAAAAAAGAAATATCAAGTCGATACCTCGATAATAAATTGTTTTATATATTTTTTGTAATATTAATCGATAGATAACGTTAAACAAAATCGTGTTTGCATAGCGAAAATAAGACTCGTTCAGGTGGAGCGATTTAAGATGCGCAAAAGATGATTAATAAGGAAAGAAATATTATTATTTATTTATGTAATGTAAAAAGTATGTAAACAGCATTTAGTTAAGCTCATTTAAAATCTGTTTTAAATTATGAATACTCTTACCTACCCAAAATTTCGTGCAATCCAGCTAGAATACTGGACATATATTTCCTACACGTAAACGGGAAATATTTAAGTAACATTCGCCGTTATATCATGTTAATTTGAATACCGCAAGAAATTGTAACAATCACTTTCAATGATATAGGTATATATTTATCGTTCGTATTGCAATGATTACAGAAATGTAATTTGCAATACGTCAAACAAATTGGCTTACGATTATAAACACATTTCCTCGTTATCGCAAAGGCAAACAATTTTATCGCTTTGAATTAACATCTAAAATTGTTCGAAAAGCTTTATTAAAAGTTACGTGATAATGGTGATTCACGTGACTTCATTGTTTCCATATACAGAGGAAATGAATGAAGATTAAGCTGTATCTTTTTTTATCGCAGTGCATTTAATATTTTATTACCAAAGAGTTTCTCGGTACGATACGTATATAAAAGCATAGAGTAACACACGCGTGTGTCGAATACGGCAGCCGAATGTGCATTTATCCACAGGAGTCTTTGATATGTATGTCGTCAGCATAGCAATGTGTGTCGATAGGATATAACTTCATGTCACTTATGTGTCGAATTAATGTACCTATGTAAATGTAAATATCTTTTTGTATTGTCCGTTTATATTTTACAGGAGAGAATACGAATAATGATTCATGTGTCCTAAATTATTCTCTATTTTTTTATTTTGCCCGAATATACATCCAATCGAATAGCCCAATTTAAAGATGTAAGAAAGATCAGCTCTATTTTTTGGCGAATTTAAATTTTTCAAGTGGATTTAACGTATTAAACAATTAAACATTCAGCGTTTTTTGGTGTAAGAAACAAATAGCGATATTAATTACCGCGATTTGCCATCTCTGATACTCAAATCGACCCCTATTAACCTGAGCTTACACCTTTAGTTTGTCTGCACTTTGCTTACTTCATAAGAATAAATCCCCTCTTTAATTCTATCAATATGGAATATCTTTGTTTATTATTTTTTATCGATAATTATTTGCGTGCTTAGAGGCAAATGACTAATTCTTGTAAATAGAGTATCTCAATAAAATTACCTATTTAAAAAAAGGAAAAAGAGGTGCCAAGTTTGCCTCATAAAAAATCGTTACATATATTATTACATATATTATTACAGTATACAAAAAATGAAATGAAATCTTTAAATTGCGCTAATTGTTCCAAGTTTTTTGTACTTTTTAAAATAAAATATATGTTGTATATGTTGCAAGAAAATATATTTCTTTTACAATTGGCGCAATTTGAAGATTTTATTTAATTTTTTGTATGCTGTTATAATATATGTAACGTTTTTTTGTGAGGGGAATACGCACTTGGCGCCTTTTTCCCCTTTTCTTAGAAAGGTAATTTTGTTGAGAGAGAGAAAGAGAGAGAGAGAGAGAGAGAGAGAGTATGATCTACAATAAATAATTACACTACTTTCCTTTTCTGAGGTAAGAGTTTTTGTCTATTATTGTGCATGAAAAATTTTTATTCATTATTATTTTTGAACTATTTGCCTATATATCACATCATCAAAATACTTCTCTGTCGATGAAAAATAATTTAGGGAGAATACAAATTGTCTCAGTGTTATGTGACGATAAAAATTTTTATTTACAAATGCGACAGATGTAGGAATTCGGGTACCAGTAACGTGCGGGAGAGAATTGATCGGCCATCCACTGCGATGATTTTTAAAATATGCTTTTTTGCATTCCTCGTATTTGCTTTCGTTTTTTGTCTCTCCAAAACATCACTGTGACAAAGGAAAGAATCACTGAGATGTAACAATAATAATCTTTACATTAAGTACGATTAAAATCTAGCTATTTTAAGGGCTACGTGGAATTACAATTATAGAAATATTTGGTATCTCACGGTTCCTCCTGTTTTGCAGGACCTCAGGGATTCAGGGAAGAGGGATCGGTACGTAGGTGGGGCGTGTCAGGGGGCTGGGAATATAGCTTTTTTCTTGTTTAAAGATCAGAGGATAACATCACAGCATTGACATATCAACATCGAAACGGTCAAAGCAGCTCGTTCCTTGAAAATCACCGAAACGTTTGACGAGCTTCTACTCGCTTAAAGATGTTTAAAAATCGATATTTTAACAGGAAGAGAGATGTCCTCGTCTGCGTTTTTATACTAGGACTCTCGAGGAGCGCGTTGCAATAGCCGTAGCGCTTTTCACATTTTTGCTATAAAACAATTTACAACATCTCGTTAAATAAACATCTCAATTCCATCTCCGAACAACTACACGCACTATACGCAAGCCATATTCTCTCATTTGCTCGTTCGCTCGCTCACTCACGCACTCTTTCTCTTCTTTTCTTAATCCACTATACATTCTTACGATCGATATAATTAGATGTACAATTGAATAATATGTGACACGATTCAACGCAATAGTTTACAAATATTTTATATTTCTATTTCTCTCTTTCTCTCATTCTCTCTCGCTTTCTTCATTATCGGTGCAACAATAGTGAAATAAAGTTCTCTTCTTAAGAAAAACGGATGGATCGCGGGTGGATCACGTGGAGCATTCTACCACGTGCTAAAACATTTGCGCGTTCATTAGTGGGCGACGCTGATTGCGCATTTGTGTGACAATAATATAGATAATATACAGAGAAAATCTTTGATCCGACGAACCAGCCACAAAAGGGAATTATCGAGGACGCTCGCGCGTGCACGAAGTTTATCATTTCTTTGACGATTCCTACACACGCGACAGAATTGCATCTAATCCTCGTACAAACGTTAATCGACCCGAATTGACGTCTCTCTCGCGATACATGCGTGTGAAAGGTGTTATTTGAATTCTTTAACAATATGTACTAGCGTTTACAAAGAAGCTACATGCTTTCGCGTTATTAATATTTATTTTAAAATCATTTTCTGTTTTTTAAACAACTATTAATTAAGGACATATATTTATAAAAAAGCTATACTTCATTCTTTAAGTACTCATAACAAGCTACAGATTAATAACATCTAAATATAGATTACTCTTCGTAATACGTTAATTAATTAGAAAATTTTGAATTATCATATGCTTAATAAAATTTGCTACCTTAATTTATATTTACTTAAGAATAAAAAGCACATCCATTCGGGTCGATGTATAACGCCGTAGCAGTCTTACACCGCATTTCCTCTTTTCGCTATATAGATATACTTTCGAAACCGCATTATACCATCAACAATATTATGCCGTAAGCCTCGATACAAGGATAGAACATTTCATAGTATTTTAATCATACTGAGAGGATTTGCATTAGCCAAATGTTTCTCTCGCTTTAATGCGAGAGTACCTGAGGCCTGTGCTCAATTCTCACTTGGACCTTCCAACCATATAGGGTTACATTCAGTAAACACGTCGATGGGACGAACGAGGGAAATCGTCGTCGACGACTCGGCGTATTAATAGCATTGCAAGTTATAAAGTGACCAATAAAAATCCATAACGTTTACGGCAACGACATTCCACATGCATTGATTACAAGTTCTTCTTAAAATACACTTGAAAAAATCTACGATCTCACATAATAGATTTTCTTATCGCAAATTGTAATTGTAACTAGAAATATTCTATAAATACGCGCTATGGAGTTGATCAAATAATTACTAAGCATTAAATAAATAATTATCCTAGCATGTAATCTATCAACAAAAATGATTTGTCGTCCCGAAGAGGTCTCTCGATCGTTCCCGCAATCCATCGTTACGACAGTCACAGTGATCGTCGTCGACGATTCCGCCACGATGAATCCGTTAAAATTTTACATCCCTGCGCACATTGTATAAAATCAAAGTAGATCCGCGAATAGCTTCGAGATTTTCGATCTGATTGCATTCGAAGCTAAAAGAGATCTCTTAACTCCATCTTAATTACAAATCCGCGTGCACACGGTGCGATAAAATACTTAGTGGTACAAGCAATCATCGTTTAATTAATTATCAATTACGGATCAAACAACATCAATCAATCGTTAAACTCGCTTTTCGTTCCAACAAATAAATATTTGGATCCTTAACTTTGCGAGCGAACGCATCGATCGCGTGAGAGCGACTAAGAGCATCCGTTGATGAGACAATACCGTAACCAACTAACTAAGCGAATGATTATTATTACATGCACACAGTGCGAGCCAACAAACCAAATCCCACACAATTATCAGGTCAGTTCGCGCCCTACACGCGCACAATTCGTACAACAAATAGAGTAAACTTATTTAAATCGTCCCTGTATATAAATCGTTTATGGTAATTTCGATTTAAAAATGTTTACAACGCTTGGTGATATAAATTGTAAACAATAATTGATATAAAATGTTAACTACTTCCAGATAGCACATAAACATTCTATGAATGTTCATTAGGAATATTCGTATGAAATTCAAAACAAAATATTGTCAAATATTCTTGATATGCTCATAGTATACTCATATTAAATGGCAAAATTATAAATGTATAATCTAAAAAATATAATCTACGATCATAAATAGAATATTTTGTACAATATTTTATAGAATATTTTACGAATTTTTATATTCTACGAATATTCTAAGGAACATTCTATAAATGCTCTTTTTGAAATAAATATAAATATCTAAATAGAATATTTTTATGTATATTTATAGAACATTTGATTCAAATATTCCAAAATCAAGAACATTTGTATTTTATAAGAATATTTATAGAATATTTTATGCTATCTCTTGGTTATTTCTATTTTATATCATCCAGGGCGTTATAAATATCTTTAAATAAGAATAATATCTATGATACGATTTAGGCACAAGTACAATTTAAGCAAGTTTATCATACAATATCAAAGATTCATAGGCTATTCATAGCGTATTCCAGCCTTCGTCTCTTTCATCTAACGTCGATACTCGTAGAATCATTTTAGTCTTCAGAAAATTGGTATGTTCCCAATTCGACTTTCAGTGTTTCGCCTCGCCTATGATCATCTTCAATCAAAGCTTCTTATCTAATGTTTATAGGCGACGCAGGATTCTTTATATGTAAATGTACAAGTCATTTAATCAAGTCGTCAAATCTTGAAAAAATTAATTTGAAAAGTACAGCGAAAGAGAGTACATTCTCTGAATAAATTATGCGCACAATGACATAATTATCATGATATAAATTTAACACTAAAACATTTCTGTTTAATTCAAATGAAAAATAAAAAAGATATTTAAATTTTATTTTATTTATACAACACATATAACTTCATACAGACAACAATTTAAGAATTTCATCAAAGTTCTACGACGAATTCTGTTTATTTCAAAATTCGACGACGTGATTTGTCTTTCGCTGGAGGTTTTGAGTCAATCATGTAGTTATACGCGGAAACTACGAGCGTCGATCTAAGCACTTGTGATCGAAGAATGTACGTATTTTTAGGATCGTTTCCATCAAGCTACATACTGAATTCTCGGTGCTACTTGAGCGTTACATATATTTATGAAGTATTATCAACGATGTGGAAAGTAACGAATGAATCGAAGCAGCTAAGTCTTAAACTTAAATCAAATATTTTTGCTACAGATGCATTTCCTCTAGAGGAACGTTTCCGTATATGCAAATGCGTATATGTATGTATGTATGTATGTATGTATGTATATGAGTTAATATATTTATGGTGTAAATTTTCATCGCTGCTTATATCCTGAGGAGTTACAAAATATTATAAAAATTTTCATCTTGATAATTAAAAAATATCTATGACATATTACATCTTGTGTGCACAACTATAGCTATATAGTTCACTTTACTCGGGCTTCCGATCCACAAACAAATTGAATCAATTAATGGAATGATGTTCTCAATCTGCAGAAAACCGCTTTACAAAGAAAAAAATCTTGTAATATGTATAAATTGATTTTATCATATTAAACTCTTCTGAAGAATGTGGAATCTATTTCATCCAAAATGCTTTTATTTCCTGCAAAATATCATACTATAATCATTGTAAAACAAATTAAATTAACAGTAAAAGAGTAGGGAATAAAAATATACAAAGTAAATTGCCAAAAATATAATCGCTAAATTTTAACAATAAATAAACAATGTATTTACATCATATTAATAACTGTATTCCTGTCTGGAACAAGTACAAATATCTGAAAATTTTGTTTTTCACTAAACCACTATTTATAAGCACATTTAAAAGTTAATCAAGCGAATTTTTCTATATCCAGAATATTCGTGTACTTGCATTTCCTCGGGATGATCTCGTTTAATTTATAGGAAATAAACTGTTGGAAGCAAAAACCAGTGTGAATTTTTTATATATAGATTCACAGCAATTATGACGAAACGTATTTACCTAATATGTACAAATCTAGGCTGCAAAAGAATTTCGTGGTTAATCGTCTCGAAATATATTTTGCATTCACAAATTCGTTTTGTGATAGCGTTGAAGTATGTTACGAAAACTTCACATCGAGAAGATTCAGCGATGACTTTATACTTTAATTGTTAAAGAACCGGAACTTCTGTTGTTCTTGACTTTCTTATTTAAACGCTCGACGTTAGATATTAAAGATTTGTAATTCTTTTTACAAAATTTCTTCCTAAGATAAAATTTACATTCTCAACACTCTGATAAGCGATATTGGCGCGATAACTCCTGTCGGCACCAAATCTCATGCGAAGCTTCGAGATGCTTCAAAGAGGCAAATATATCATATATATACATATATCCGTATAAATATATATCTATCTAAGATTTAAGTATTATTAAAAAAGATGAACGAGACGTAGCACGTAATTGTAGCGTGCGCAAATCAATTATGTTTCATGTCTTTCAGTAGATATCTTTCAATAGATATCTTAATTGGTATCAATCAACTGCAACAAGATGTTACGTAATGCTATAGATATTTCTCGACAAAATTAAATTTTTTGTATTAGTAGTTTGCAAAATAATGTCTTAATTAATTCAATTACAATTCAATGCTTTTTTTCTTTCTTCGGCAAAGATAAGACCCGTGTTCACATTTCACTTTTATCAATAAATGCGCGCACTTAATATACATATATATATATATGTATAATTTATGTTATATATACTATAGAATCCCAGAAATAAATATGTGCATTTATTGACAAATATAAGGTAAATATGGATAAAGTTTTATAAAATTCAAATGTAAGATTAAAGAAAAATTGTATCACCTTTTCCTTCAAAACATTTTGTTTATAAGTTAATAAAAAATATGCAAAAAATTGATACCAATTAAGAATAAGTTTTATATTATTATTAAATCACAAAACAGTTTTCAAAATGCTATTTTGTGCCGATAATGCCATGTAACATTTAAATAGCAAACAACGTGTAAAGTAACTATGCAATATTCAAATTACAATTCGACATTTCGCAGTTTTCATAAATATATCAATTGCAAGAAATGTGTCCAATGTACTTATGCGTTTTAAATTGCGACGACTAGAATGAAACAAGCATAAATAAATAATATGCGTATTTTTTGAACAATTCTGATTCTTACACAAATAAAGAACGACTAATTGTTACTCGATTCTCGGAAGAATATATATAAAAATCAATTCAAGATTACCCGCGCCTAGTTTATACTAATTTATACAGCAACATATACAATATCGCTACTCAAAAGTGTATGCACCGCCGCGTATAATATATAGGAAAAGTTCCTGATTAATTATCTTAAATAATGACCTATGCCGATGATCTATTCCGAGCTATATTTTGGCTGCGAGAACGCCTTAAGATGTTTGTACGTTTTATTTGCGTCAAGTGTTATTTTTACTTTTCTGAAAATATAGTTTAATCATATCGTCCTAGACAGGAAATGTTTCGCATATATGTGCCAGCAAAATGGATCGATCTCTTCCTATTTTTTGTCATTATCGATCGGATCGTTTCCACAGATTGGAATCAACAAGATATACGCAATGAGCAATATCACGTAATAAGAGCTTCGTGATACAATAAATATTCTTTGTAAAAAACAAATTAAATATTTAATTAGCAGTATTTCTCAGATGTGCAACGTATCGACGCTGCGTGAATGAAAACTTGAACGGTAATTGTTAAAGGTTTCTTATAATATTTACATAACGTCATAGATGCAAAATGTGAATAAAAGTACAGAATATTTATCACATGAAATTCAAATTATGATTTAGATTTTCAGAATTATTTCAACTAAATGTTTTTTCAGAAGCAAATCAAATATTTTGTGAACTAAAATAGTGTGTATCAAGTCGATAGTGTGTCAAGAGCGAAACATGAGATTCTCATGTAACATATATATTGAAAAATATAATTATATATTTTAAATTATATTCATTTCTCAGTCTATAATTATCTTTAGAAAAGCCAAGTAGATTTTATTCACATCTCTGCTAAACATCTTATTTAACCTTCTTTTATCTTAATTAAAATTTGTCACAAGTGATACGGATGGAATTGTCACTTGTGTATACAATTAACATGTATATATTATTATGTATGTATTAACATGTACACAAATCGTTTTCATTGATGTGCAATGTATGTATGTGTATTACGTATACTTTCGCATAGCTTTAGCAAAATGTATAAACGCATCATAAAGCGACGCACTAAGTCGTTGACGCGCGTAATCAAAATCGAAAACTTTCGTAATATCAGCGCACCAATAACTTCTCCTAATTTCAAACCTGTTGTCTTGCAAATCAAAAACAACGCCAGAAAATTTTTGCTTCTACATTAGTTTGTCTAATTTGATAGTAAGTGTCACTACGTCGATCGTTAAAATCGCTTCAGCTACGTCTGCCGCCGCGATCGACGATGGGTTTCAATTTCCACGATCAAATTCACAATTCATTACTCCGAGCTGTGTTCATCGCAAATCGCTTTTCAGCGATCATAAAATTACGGTAACTACATTGGCGCTATCACGATCGACGATCAAATTAATATATCTATAATCAGCTGTGTGAAATTTTATTAAAGCTTTTTTTTTATCTTAATTATTAACTGATTTACCTATTAATAAAATTAGCTGTCCGATCGATCATAGATTATTTCTCTAGATAATCATTAATTTTCTTCAATTGGAATTATAATGGTCATTATCATTTCTTAGAATTAAATTCTATGAGAGAAGTCAGATCTCTGTTTCATAAGAAATACTCGGTACCGCGTCGATCGTCGATCGCCGATTCGACATAAAGACTTGGTTTTGGGGCCCGGGAGGAGTTGGTGCAAGGATTAAGGCCCCAGGGCTCTTTTTACTCTATTTCGAGAGTCACTTTCTATCTTGGTCTCCTCGTCCCACGCGATTGTCTCGCGCGTCTACTAGTGTTGTTGAGCTGATTCCGCGAATGAGGAATTTGTCCTGCTTATACTGCGATGGACAAGGACACCGGAAGATTACTTCGAATCGGCTAGAACTCCTGTTAAGATAATCGTCTGTTTAAACGATCGTTAAACTACGCTCGAACCCTTAACTATTAGCGATAAAAACTCGCTAATTGGAAAATCGCACGTAAATATTAAAAGAAATTCATCCTTATCGTAATAATTTTAGTTTGGCAAATAATTTGTGTTCATAAAGAGTCCATCGAAGATGTAGAGTGTGTAGAATATGTGTATATATGTGTACGAAGATTTTTGATTAAAAATAATTGATTGGAATTTACATTTGCAAAATTCTTTGATTAAAAACAATTTTAAATTATGTAAAGATTATTAGAATGAGATCGAAATTGTTCAAAAATTTTTCGAGTTATTTCTTCCTAATCGCATGTGAAACTTTTGAAAAAGGTTCGAGAATAAGTTTTGTAACATTTCATATGAAAAATGTATAGTGTCGATTTGGTTGAATATGTGAACGACTTTGAGTAGCATATTTTAACGAGTACCGAATGCAGTCAAATGTGTGTATTTTCTTTTATAGTATTATTCCATAATATTATCTTCCTTTCGTATAAAGTAGCATAAAAGATGTTATGTACGATCATGTGCATCTCAAAACGATGCGTGCATTTTGTCGTGGCCAGTAATTATTACGGTGAGCATTTGATACATTTGGCATAGTACGCTTAATTGTTATAATGAGCGGTTGACATGTTCCCTCTACATAACACACAGCAGAGCCCTTAAGCATACATCATCAGGTAAATACAACTTGATGGTATTTGTGCGTGAGAATAGTTTGGTAGTTGGTATGATCAATGAGTAGCAAAACTCTGCAATTGTGAATGACATCGCCAGAGTGATACACGTTCGTGATATTGATCGGAGCATTAATTGGCGAAGACGCGACGTATAAAGATGAATATATGTTTCTATAAATAGATAAATATGTGCGAATTGTGAAATTTGTAATGTGCTAATGGAATTCGTCTAGCAATAACAGCGGTTTTGCTTTCGATTCTTTGCAGTTTGACGACAAGCAATTTAGATCGAAATGAACATATTTTGATAAAACGTGCATGCTACTGATGATCAATACTTTATCAGAAGAAGAAGAAGAAGAAGAAAAAGAGAAGTAGAAGAAGTTTTATGGTGAAAACCGTCTTTGTTGTTCATTATTAATAAAGTATAATTATACAGTTAAGTTAATCGCGAACGTTATTGAAGTATTCAGCAGTGTAAAAAAAGAATAATAGCAGCATATAATATAAATGTGTATCATTATAAACGTAAGAGTTTTCGGAAGATAATAATACATGTTTAAAGCATACCAGAAACTTTTCCAACAGTTACGTCGCAACTGAATCGTATTCTCTAATTAATAAGTAGCAATAAAATCTTACATTTCAATTTATATTCTTTTGTTGGCAGCGCGAATAAGAATGCAAGCGCAAATTGTTTTCCGGAATTAACGTGCACGCTGCTGGCGAGTGGTAGCGTATTTGAAGTTCCTCAGAAGGGTAGTGGGCGTCGACACGAAAATCTGGCTGAAAGTTGCATCTGATGCCGATCGCTGGCGTAGAGTAACGCGACAGGAAACAGCCCCACTAACAGAGCGCAGCGATCTTATCGCGAGGTAGCGTTGCGCACTTCCTAGCGTTCGGTAGCGTTACCGGGAGGCGAGCCCGCTAAAGGGCGGTGGTGCGCAGATGGGGACAGCGCTGAAGCGACAGGCCCCGGGGCCCCAGCTCCTAAATAGCATTAAGACTCGAGTCGTGCTGTTTGCGACGTCTTAAAGTACTGCCATAATCGATGCTATGTTCTTCTTCGCCATACTCGTGATCCACGCGTTCGCTACGATCCATCCGATCCATTCGTGATCTCCTCGCTGACTCATCTCTGGCTCCTGAATTAGAAACAGAGAAAGATTAGATTGTGCAATTTATAAAGCAATCTCCACACGTCTTGTTCAAGCAAATTTGTGATTTTTGCAAATTTTATGTATCCTGATTGTTTTCTTAAAAAAAAACCGGACTCACTAATAGTAATGACTGAGAAATAATATAATCGCCGATGTGAATTTTAATGTGAATTAAAATGAGACAAATGAAAATGACAATCTGTCATAAATATACTAGTGATAACACTGAATTGTATTTATATATAACTTAAACTTTATTTTTATTCTTAATTTTTTTTTATTATATTAAAGTAATTTTTTTTTATATTAAAAAATTATCGACTGTACAAATTCCACCGCAAAAAATTATCTACATCACTCAAACTCTACCCTACGTAAAAACGAACGTCACTTGGATTTTGAATGATTATTGTTGCGAGCAATAAGGATGAGATCATTTTAGCCAAATCATTCCAACATCTCATGCTACTTAATCCATGCAAGCTCTAAGCAAAAAAAAGATTAAATAAAAAAAGTAGATACGGCGCAAAGACTCCGACGTTCGAACTACCGTTGCGCAGATGCGCAGAAATCGAGAAGTAGAAGAATGTACTCGTTTATTCATCGATACATTGATATAATCTCGAACATAAATTACGCGAGACGATATAAATCGCGTAAGATCCACGACGGATAAAGGATTCCTTCATAACTTCTGTCCTCTCGACTCACGCTGCTACGTCGTTAATATATTTCTCTCTCTCTCTCTCTCTCTTTCTAACGTTAGATAATCTCTATTCTATAGTCCTATTCTATGTGAGAAGGGTTGGTGAAGGGCTTGCGAAACATATCAAATGAAACGAATATGTATAAGGCTAGACTTCATGACATATATTAAAAATTTCAATAGAAGAAAGTTGAATATAAAATATTTTATAGAGTAAATTAAACAAAATCAGATACATTCTAAAGAATAAGGTAAACTTAAAATTAAATAACATTAATAAAGTGGAGGACAATCTGTAAAATTTTATTAACTGTCTGTAATAAAAAAATATACTTGCTATAAATAATAACATTAAATTTAAAAAAAAAATAATAAGTGATTTATAACTAAATAGAAAATATGTCGTAACCAGAAGTTTAGCCAAAACGAAATTTTATTGGAATAGGTATTAAAAAAATTAACTAAATGACAGTGGCGTAATTACGTTAATACAGTAGCAATCAAATAACTATTATGACACACACATAAATAATATATATAAAATAAATAATTAAAATATTGTATTATGTACAAAGAGTTATTATAATAAATTTTATGCCGTAAATGAAAATCAAATTGCTTTATAATTAAAACGTTTGTATGCAAAAGCATATAATTTTATTTTTTTTATCGAAATAAAATATGTATCATATATAGTAAAAAATATGTAGTAAAATTGAAAATATATTAAAAGTTACACAGTTCAAACTTAAAGGTATCTTCGCATTTTTGCATTTAACAATAACCTTTTAAGAGAATAAAACAGATGATTTGGAATAAGACTTGAATTATATAATTTATGTCAAAGTCTTACATATTAGAAAATCTTTGATTGCTTTCTGTGATAAACTAGTTACTCCACCGTGTAAACAAAAAAGTAAAATAATGGGAATACATAAATCATTTTCTCTGCTAGAGAAAAATAAAATCGGGTCGGTTCCGTGTTTCCGGGCCCATGCACCAAACCCATCCGTACTTACAACGCGCCCTTACAAAGGTATCCCTACACAGTTTCTCTAATTTTTTCAATCGCATCTGCACCCAGAATTAAATATTCACGGGCCGAAGCGTACAATTTGGCCGGTTTATGCCGCATAAAATCGCATCCGCGATGAAGCAGGAAGTAGAAACGGCCGCACAATGACAGGTATGTCCCGCGCTCGGGTCTTCTTAACTCGATTGTTTCATGTTGGTCTCTTGGTTACCGCGACCAAGTTGCTAGTTGCGTTTTCGGATGACTCCCGTGGCAGCCACCGCCTCCACTTTTACACGTAAACAAAGAGAACATCGGAGTCAGAGCTCGTTGCTGATGACAACAAAGCCAATAATATGTGCGTGCCCTCGCGACACTTTCGTGGCTAAAATTTTTTCTTATTGTTGCAACCAACGACAGTACGGTGTAAAAAGTTTAAAATTATGTTTATAAAGGAAAAAAATAAAAAGGAAATATAAAAAAGAATTAAAGGGTAAAAATTTTGTTCGGGTATTGGCTTTTGTCTCGCAAAAGTAAGATCGCGCAAGCGCAATCATGTAATATCTTTGTCATTAATTTAGCATTTGAAAACGTAATTAAAAAAAAATTTTTTATATTCTTAATTTATATAAAATAAAATTTATGTAAATAATCAAAGAATAAATTAAATTTTAAATATTCGAAAGAATCAACAGATTTTATCATATTTAAATTAAATTAAATTTTGATATATATTGAAAAATCATTAAAAAATTGCACTTTCTCTCTCTTTTTTAAATATTTTAATTGGACTTGATATTAATAAAGAAATCCACTCGTGATCGCTGATAAATAGCGTAATGTGCACGAAGTAAGTTGCAATTAAATAAAGTAAGCGTATTTAATGATTAAATACATCAAGTATATGAGAAAGGAAAGTTTCTGCTGATTATATAAAAAGAATTGGGGAAGCGATTACACAAATAAAAACGAAATGTATAATTTTATTCGCACTAACGGAAAAGAAACGCGCCTCGGTCTTACTGCGCTGGGTACAAGTTCATATCGACCTGTACGTTTGATCCGTACATTGCGGCTGAAAAGAAATATAACGTCAAGGATAAGATGATATTTTGATTTGATGATAAACAATTATTCGAATGATGCAGAGACACTTTTAGTCAACAACATTGCCTCGTCGACGGATGTGTAAAATAGAATGCGGAGTTATAGAAGACTACTAGATCATATCTTAATTATAATAATAGATCGTTAGAGATCATGAATTAGTACCTACGTAATTATATATAAATTATAAATAAAATTAGACGTATTGTCAAAATAAATACCTACATAAAAAATTATGCATTATTGTAATTATGAAACAATGAGCAAGTGCATTTATAGTGCACCGAATTTAAATTGCATTATAACGAATAAACATTAATCTTATATAATTAAAAAAATTTATGTCATATAAAAATAATGCTGATAAAAATATTACATAACGTTTTGGAATTATTAGAAATATATACTAAATGGAAAATATAAAAAGTTGATATAAATCGTGCAAGAAATTGCTATATTTTATGTATACAAGTTTAACGTCATGCTACAATAAAATAATAGATATTCATAAATGTATATAACATCAGTTATAAATATTAATAGATGCATAGATCTCATAATAGTCAGATTATATTAACTTGCATTAATTGTTTCTAAATTGCGTTTTTAAAAAGTAATCTATTTTCTAAATTATTCTAAAATGATTTCATGCGACGACAATGTGCACAATTAGCAAGCTATGCTAAATGAAGGAATACAAAAAATAAGAAATACGAGAATGCAAAAATATGCTTATGAAAAATATTGGATTACCTCTTCGATGATAGTAAGTTTCATGAGAGGCACCTAAGAGGATAAGAATGGATTGTTAGTGACAAAATTGAATCTCAGATTACTGAGAGAACTAGAAAGCGGGAGTGAAGGTCAGGATTTTGAAAAAAGCAATTTTGAGATACGTGAAACAAATGATTGAATTATGCTATATTAATCCACAGAACACAAACTAATAGTAAAATGACGTCAATATTATTATATAATTTCCAATTCAACAATACAAATAATATAACACATGTTGTATATATAGCAGTTACATTGTTGAATAGAAAATTATAAGGATATCTTCCATGTAGTGATACAAGTCGATATAAGTATCGTTCCGTCTTTGTTACTCATGGAATACAAAGAAAGATAGAACGACATTTGTGTCGACTTATGTCACTAAATGGAAGATATTCTAAACTACTAGTTTGTGTTCTGCGAAAAATATTATGAGATACTAATGTGAGGGGCGCGTTAACAATATCTCTTAAAATTATTTTCCCGAGGTACCATGATCAAAAATTTTTCTCGAAGCCAATTTCGACCTTTAGTTAATTTTAAGTATTGCTATATATGTTCGTAGACAAGTCTGACAGTGCCAAAGATATCAACGTACGTATTACGCGTTGATTTACGTCAATACGACGATGTTGCTGCCAGAAATGGCAGATCCATTGTAAATCACCGTCGGTTTTACATTAACTCCCAGTGATATTTTGGTTTCCACAAAATCATCGTCGAATGATCGAAGTATTGGCTATATTTTACTATTTGAAATCTTTTTGTTGTCTTGAATTCCATTATTATTCATGTCAGACAAAAATATGACCAATTTAGAATTTTCTGTATTTGGAATGATTTTCTTGAGTTTAAAATATGGGAGAAGAAAAATTTTGCTGAAATATTAAAAAACTTAACTCTAGAATAATTTTGTTTGAATCATCAAAATAATTATGTAGAAAACTCAAATATAATGAGCTACAAGAAATTTTGATATTCTAACAACTTGCTTAAACGTTTTACATAATTAGTTTAACAAAATTATTTTCAAATCTGTATTTCTCTATACATATCTCTCAAAAATTTTAGATATAATACTTCAACAAAACCATTCTTTCTGTGAATCTCTTGACTTGCAAATCTATGAATCTTTAAACATTTAAATATATAATGAATGGCCTTCAATTTATCAAAACAATTGTGATACCTGATGGCACACGTTGAGGATACGTATCCGTTGATACATCAGGTGCTGTCACGGCGCGAGGTATCGTGGAAATATCTGGAGGATGCGTCGCCCTCCAGTAAGTTTCAAGATACTCGGCGACATGTTCGCACGCATCCTCTAATTGATTTTCGTCTAGGACAACATCGAACATCTCCACCGGACACTGTGCTAGCTTTTCGGCAGCCACCATTTGTACATTAAGATGACGTATCTGGGATTTTCCTCGAGTCTTGATCAATCTTTGCAGAACTTTTGGTGAAGAAATCTTTAGGTAAACGACTGTGGGTGCTAAGCTAGTCTTCATCAACTGCGACGGATGATTTATTGTGTCGCAATCCAATACGACTAGCTAGAATTGCATATTAGTGTGCGATTAATTTATTTGACATAAATTAATTTGTTGCGTTTAAATTATTTATAGAGAAATAATTTATAGTATTAAAATAAGTATTTAGTTTAATTTAAATAAAAAGTGTTAAAAGGTTTGTTTTAGAATATTTTATTTACAAACCTGTAGCGTTCTGGCAAGTTCAAAAATTCTTTCGATCTCTTGTTGAACTTCTGCTAAACAACTGCTCCTGCTGGACGTCCGCTCCATGATCGCTCTTTTAGTTGGATTGTTCAGCAAGGATCTTTTTGCTAACGATATATCCGCCATTACTCGTGTGATAATGATTCTGTAATGATAAATAACTTTTAATGAGATTAATAACATATAATTAATAAAATACGTAATTCGATTTCTTCTATTTAACAAAAAAAGGCAAATTAGAACTGATAAGAATCAACACTATAATTGTTAATATTAATTTTTTAATATATTTTAGCTGTTATGTCTTATTTAATGTGAGCATATTGTGACGGTAATACCTTGTGTATAATTCGAATCAGATTTAATTATGTACAGGTACACATAAAAAGAATGAATAGCAACGTTTCTTTATCCTTGCTAGTATGAGAAAACCTTGTAATTAAGACTAATATAACTGCTCGTTTTTTTTTTATTAGCAATAAGAAAAGGTTAGACTTAAGATTAGACGTAGGATTAAGGCAATATATAAGTCCCGACAGACCTTCCCTCGAAACGATGTTTAAGAAAATCGAAGAGTGCCTTCTGCATCATATCCGTCACTTGGTAACCTTTGAGCGATGGTCCTACCAGCACTACGGGCCTCATGGAAGGTACTACATCATAAGGGGTTGTCGTCTCCTGAAAATTGGAGCAAATAATTAATTCGGTCAATCGAGATGAGGCGCATTCGCCGGTATCGACCCCAGGTAGTCTCACTTACGTAGGACTGCGTGAGCACGGTATGCAATATTGAAACATTGAAATCAGTTAATGGCCACGTCGACTTGACACATGCGACCTCCTGCACGGCCAAAGTCCTTCTCTGAACGTGCGAACGCCAACGAGACATCCTCTTCAAGCACCGAAGGTACTTTGGCCAAGCAGCATGTTAGTAACTATGATATCTAGCTAAAGAATTAACAGCCTCTTACGAACTATAATTGGTTCGGCTATATTCTACCTTATGGTGAACGATTTTCATCACGCGACTCCAGTTATAGGCATAATCTCTGACCAAACATGTATTGCAGTGACGGCAAAAAAGTGATCGACAGTGTGTTAATAGAAAAATATTTACCAGTCATTTCTTATTATTGACTATACATTCAATATTTCGTACAATATATATAATACTTTTGTTACAAAAAGTTTTGTACCATTTAAAATAAGAAACTTTTACAAACTGTGTGTTTGTGGAATCATGAAAATTTTGATAAAAAATATTTATTTTCCTTTGATAAGTTAATAATAATTTTACAGAAAAATAAATTATTCAGCTAAATCATTAAAGCAAGCATAAACAATTTTTCATTAAAATATAAAAGAATACATCGAAAAAAAATGTTTTAAATGGTATCACATTTTATATATTTTTCTCCAAAAAAAAATATAAAATTTGCTTTAATAAAGTTTATCTATGTCAATTCTTAATTATGATATTTGGAAAGCATATATTGTCAATTTACATACAGTCAGTGGCAAAAAAGCCAGTGTTACGCAAAAGAGAAGTGTCCGAAGAATGGATTGATAGTGCATAATTATTTAAAAAGGTAGCAATAAAATGCATTGTAGACTACGTTTTAATATTAGTAATAATTAATTAAATCCGTTTATGTACATAGTTAATAAGTTATAAATTTATATTGCTAATTTAAGTTTATCAATAGTTAGTAATATTGAGTTTACTTGGATTATTTTAAGGATATAAAATTTTAAGTTACCTCTAATGTAAAAGTTAATTTTATTTTTAAAAAATGTACTTAAATTAATTTATTGTTATCTTGAGCTTTAAAAGATAGTCTTTAGCTAAACGTCATTCGTTCAAAAGCTTCTGACTGGATGGACGAGTTGAAAATAACTCTTCTAACAACTGAGCATAAAGAATAGAGATTACAATGGACAAAGGAAAATATCGACCGTGATTTTTTCAATATCATTTATTCCGATGAAGCTTTCTTTTGGACATGGATTTATTCCACGCGTGGTCGGTACGCAGACTATTTCTCCAACGCACGGTTAAACATTTTTTTTTAAATTTATATATAGGATTGTCTTTGTGAACAAAATTTCAGTCTTTATAAAAAATCTCGACTTTGACGTTCCAATCAAATGTTGCAATATATAAAAAAAATTACACAGAACTAACATATGTCAGGGATATAAAGAATAATTATTAAATTCTATAAAAAAGGATTTGATTGAGATATATAATTGCAACTGGATATTGAAAGAAGAAAATAATGCAAAATGTCAAATCTGTTTGTGCACGCAGTGCAAACGTGAAAATTATTGTCCTTCTCAATCTTCAGGCACAAATCTGGTTGAAAATATAGTCAATTATGAAAATGAAGCTTCGAGAAAAACAAATATATTTAATCCAAAGCAGTTATTTTGGCAAGATTTAGAGGTTCTTACCCAAGACTCTGGTTGAAAATCTCGTGGAAAGCATGTCTCGATGCTGTAAAACTACAACCAATAACAATGGTTTTGATTGGGTGTCATAAGTAAATGCATTTTAGTGCATGTAATGTGCATTTAAAATATAATTTTAATTTCTAATATATACTTGATTTCTTTTAGAGAACTGCTAATGACGCTCTTGTACCACTGACTGTGTATCTATATGAGCAAAAGAATTGTGTTAACCTAAGAACTTGAAATTTAAAATCGACTGGTAAATTTTAATATTTTAGACAATGTCCATATGAATTATTGACTCACTAATGACTTTAACAAAATATCTGAACGTTTTGTGTTATGATAAATTTTATTTCTCTTATTTTTTTAATTTAAAAATTTTTGCTAATAAAATATTTTATTTATATGTTATAAAATAGTACTACTAGGAAAATTGCTTTGACATGGACAAAGCCTAACGTCGCAAGATTATATGTTAGATAGAAACATTAAATAGAATTGCCTGTACGTCTAACTAGCGTGAGAGGAATGCATCATGCTATTGTACAGAGCTATTTTCTGCATCGTAAGAAAGAGTATTAAATAAACCGTGGGCAATAATCAATACCAAAACGAACAATTCTAGAATTATCAGACGTCTTTTAACATCTCAGTATGACAGCTATTATTACGCATGACGTCATTGAGCATCACGCCAGTTCAGTAAGCGTACAGTGTCTACTAATCTAAACGTAGAAGTTGAAAAAAGTGTTAAAGCTGTGCGTGATGCGTTAGATATTCGCGATAGCGTAGCACGCCGAACGTTTACCGGCTTCTTGAAGAAGTTCTTTCGCTTCTCCTTAGCGGGTGGGGTTGTCAGGGTAGACTTGCCAGGTCGTACGTTTCCGACACTGTCGCTGTCATCACCTATCGAAAGAATAAGGGATTACTCGAAATCTCATCGTTATCTCATGATCAATGAGTCCCTCTTTCTCTCAAAGAAGCTATGAAGAAGCACTCAACTGATGGGATGCAGTCTAGACATAATTCACTAATTTATGCTTGTGTATCTGCTTATAGCAGCAGCTATCAAAGATGAGCAGCTAGCTACAGCAGTACTAAGAATCGCGCGCGCGCGTGTGTGTATGTGTGTGTGTGATGAGTTGCACGAATACGGTGACTTACCCGATGACTTTAGCAATGAAATGAACACTAATAGGGCGTGTAAAGCGAGAGCACAGTGAGCAATCTGTTGTCGCGAGAGAGCAGAAATGAAGAAGCTTATACTTTTGTATAAATCGCAAAGAATAAAAAAAGATTCTGATATACTGCTTTGATGTTAGTCTATTATAGTAACATTATGTTCTATCAAATGTTTCATAATATTAAATGTTATTATTTGCGTACACGTAATTTTATTCATTTGCGAATTATACAGAAGTTGCTTCGATTTAACGTTATCGATATAAGCACTCGAAGCTGGTGTTTGTATGTCTCAAATAGTGGGATACTTAGGATCTCAAGCGAGTGTTATTCGTCACAATTTTTTTTGTTTCGACCGGCCTGTGGCAACAATCCGTCCGCCTGTAATTTCACTGTCGAGGATCAAGCTGAGAAAGTTCCCGATCTGGTATACCGAATTGGGTACACCTTAAATTTTGGGGGGGAAAGAAAGAAGGACGTGCTAGGATACCTGGCGTAGGTGGTGTGGAACCACGTGAGGGCATACCACTCTCGCCTAGGTTCCCTGAAGACCCTCCTCGCGTCGAGTAGAGTCCTTTCGTACCACGCGCGGCGGTCGCCTGCAATCTTAAGGCCTCTAGCTTCACAGGTGATGGGATGAATCCCACATCGCAATGTTCTTTCACGAGCCTACCAATCCACCAGTTATTATCGTACTTCTCCTAAAAAAAAAGGTCTCAATAGTAAAGAAAAATTTTTAATTATACGATACAAGGGAAATCCATAGAGGATATGTATGTATGATCGTACCTTAATGTGAAGAAAGTCACGAACGTTAAAGCTGACGGCTGATCCATGCACAGGTGAGTCATCGTCGACGGATCCATCGTAGCTCACGTTAGTCCGCACTGCAAATGCTACTGGCTTCGACTGAAACGTAAATTGAAAAGTAGAAATGAGAACGCGTGTTAAGTCAATCACACAGTATACTTCAATTTATGGTGACCAATGTTAACATTTTTATTTTTGCCAGTTATCAATGCAACAGTGCAATAAAAATATAATAAAATACTTAATGCTTAAATAAACTAATTTTAATAAAATGTTACTTATATAAAAAATAAATATGCAAAAAAAATATATTTGTTTTATATAATTGTTCTGCGATCATTTTGTCCCGAGAAGAATAAATCGGATCATTAATCTCCACGACAAATGTGCGGTATCGTCTCGTACCACCGCGCTTAGTTACGTATCATCGTTCCCTTGCCCGTGTTATCGACTTTTCTATCAGGTCACGGTGCGACTCCTATATCGCGACGTGTACATAAACACGTATAACTATATCGTATGTATAGAATGGAAAATAAAAGCCGGCCACACCGATGAGCTTCACGGCCGATCGACACATTGTCAGCTTATGCGTGGACGCATTTTCCTAGTGACAACATCGTCCCTTCAATAAAGAATAAAAGAGTATTGCAGAGCTTCTCATTTTTATTGCGACGAGCTCTATCCTTCGAAGGTCGTCTCCCGCCAATCAATATCCATTTACCATTAAGCCGAAGAAAACTGAGTCGATCAGGTTCTCGCATTTGACGTTCATACTATTTCATAATTTCAGAACTGTGTTTGTCATTCGAGCTTACAATTTATCGTTATAATTCACTACAAATGGAAAATTTCGTAATTTAATTCTTTATTCAAATATTTACAAATTTAACCCTCCGTCTACACAATCGTATCTTTACTCCCTCTGTCTAACTCCAATTTTTCTACTGTTCTACATTTTCAAAAAAATATGGAAAAATTTAGAGTTACTTTTTAATGATGTTATCGAATAATTTAAAGATATTAATACTTTTCTAAAAAATTTGAGAGTATAATTTCGCTTATGTCAAAATAGATTCAGATTTCAAATGAAGAGTCAAAACATACAATGTACTATTGTAATATAAAAAAGAAAAAAAGAAATACATTATTCAGCAAATGCTAACTAATAATAACATAATTGTTAATTTATAATTTTCTATAACAATATAACTATATAATAATATAACAGTTACACAAAAGAAAATAATTTTGCTAAATCATTTAAACATATAGCGAGATAAAGATTTAAAAATAATTTTATTCGACTTTTTCAAAATAATTATGTAGGATACTCGAACTGATTGCTAGATTATCTCGTAGAATATAAAAATTTTTACATTCCTCAGCGTCATACTTGAAGTTTCTATATAATTATTCTGATGATCTAGCAAAATTATTTTCAAATCTGTGTGTGTGTATCTAATTAAATTTTTAAATACTTCAGCAAAATCATTTTCTTTATGTATACAGAGATAAAAAAAAATTTATAAATAAAATTCAATTTTAATGAAATAAGATGATGAATGAAATAAGTCAATATTTCGAAAAATTTCTCGCGTATGTTTCTCGTAAAACACATCTTGATATGTGAGTGCTGACATTATTATCGCATTTAAGTATTACTGCCGCGTTAAAGCCGTAACATTCATACAGATCGTATTTTTCCATCAATTTATTTTCATGGCTTGGACGAGCGCGAGAAGAAGTTCAATGGAATGTCCAATTGGCATCTCGCCGAGTTTTGCTTCTTTTTTTCGCATTTCATCTTAAAATTGTAGACGCATCCAGTTAGATGTTTAATATCACGCTAAAGAAATATGATAATGCGGCGATAATGAAACACCTATTCGATCGATAACGTGATCCAGCACGGACGAAAAAATAAGAATAACATAGAACTGTGAGAGTGGAACAAACTGAAGTATACGAAAGATCAATGACTTACTCTGGCTTTTTCAAGTTGATTGAGGGCCTGCCTCTCCTTCTCGCGTCGCAAACTCTCTTTCTCCTCGTCCAGCGAAAGATCCGAGCTCGGCTGGGAGTAGTTTGAGTCCGCCGAGCCCTGAGAGAAATCAAACAAGTCATCTATTAAATCCGTGAACTATCATACGTAGCAAAAAATTTGAGTAAACTTAAACAAATATGTTTTTTTACTTATAGACATTAAAAATTTTTATTTAACATTTGTGATGAATTAATAATCTTTTGCAACATATATAATGGTCTTACAATTAGATATTGTTAAAACCTATAACTTTTATATATATAATATACAAAATCTCAAAAATCTATAAATTAGATAATTTTTTGTTTTGAAGGAAATTTTTGATTTTATTTTAGCACCAAAATTAATGTGATATATTAATTTATTTCTTTATCATAAAATATGTAACATTTTGAACAAATAATGTAACTATTCAATTAAATATTCACTAAGTACACACATGTTTCTAAAAAATATTACAATTTAGAATCACCCACCAGTAAACCTTTTTCAAATTTTATACATGTACCATACATTAAAACGTAATGTCTAGAAATATTTTTTATGTACGTCATCTTCTAAACTGAATATTTCAAGGCAAGACTTTCATCCTTTGAAAATAGCTTACTTAAATAACATTTATTTACTATGTGTAATACAACGTCAAGTGTGACTTTGTCCGAGAGACCGTGAATGATAAAGCCCTATGACGCAGTTAATTACGTCTATTATGCCCTACAAGTATCGACGCAAATTACTTTGTAACAAAGGAAATCAGTCTAGCAAGTTAATTAGTTCCTGTTAAGATTAAATGAATCGATTGAGCATAGGAAGCAAGACTTACGCAAGCTCAATGTTCGACATAAGTAAGAAATTGAGAACCAGCGCAAGCTTCGATTTACATATTAATTAGAGAAGTCAATGACTGTATTAAGTATTTATTAAATATTTTGATTAATTTTTTTGATTAAGTTTTTTATGTTTGTTATTATAGATTTGTTTGTATTGTATGTTTGTTATTGTAGATTTATCTCTTCAGCTCCTCTATTAAGAAACAAAATTATAGTTTTTTAATATATTTCTTATATTAATTCCTTTTACATGAAATTACTTTTACGTTAACAATAATTATTATTTCATAGCAGTGCAGATAAAATAGCAGTGGATATGTGCAATAATTGGTAATTTTTATTTAATGTTAACGGGACTTTTCTTTTTACAAAAGCACGTATCTTTCTAAATAGAAAAAAAGCATGATAAAACAAAGATTTTACTCATACATCGAAATAATTTTTTTTATTTCCTAATTTAATTATATTTAGGATTGTACTAAAAATTGTGTTATATTATGATAATTAATCTTTTAATTGTTTCATTAATTTTTACTTAATCATTTGATTAATTTTACATAATTAGCTTACAGTAATAAGTTACTTCTACAGCTTAAGATATCATTACTTCCATAAGACTTTTCTTATCTTAAAAAAGCTTTTCGATTAATGAACTTACTCGGTTGACATGTCGTAGCTATGCCAACGACCTTCCATGTTCTACCTTTATAAATATTTAAATACATACGTATATAAATATATCTGTACAAAAAGATAGAGCATTTCAATATTTGTACAACAATAATAAGATACAACTTTTGATAATAACGTAGGTTGATATGAAATATACATATAATAATATTCTAAAAAAGATATTTAAAATTATATAGGACAGTTATTCTTAACAAAAAGTGTCTTTCTAGAACATTATGATATATATATCTTATCTTTCTCAAAATTCTCTTAATGTGGAGATTGCATTTAGCTCGAAATAATTAATAAACACGTCTGTATTTATACATTTATAAAGTCATTACGGAAAAGAGATTATGCATATTGCATATATACTTATTGTATTATATATGTATATATTCTTATGACTCTTTTAACATTTGAATAATCGCATCAATAATCTTGACGCCTACCTGATGTTTTATTGTGAAAACCTTGTTTCTAATATTGCTACATTTTTAATTAAAAAATTCAGTTGCAAAAAGCATCCGCAATTATTCGACGTCATTACACAAGAAAATAAGAAATATCATATTTGTAGCTGCTCATATATGTATACTTTAAAGATTAAAGTTGAATCGGTTTACTAAGCAGTTAAAATAATCATATACTGAGTTTATATATTCCATCATTTAAATCATCTGTTAAAAAAAAAAACATCTAAGAAAGTAGTTATTGATAGTGCTAAAGTTAATATAAAATTAACAGCTATTTCAAATATCAATTAATATTATAATGCCAGTAAAAATTTGATGCAAATCAAATTTGGCAATAATTATGTAGAAACTTCTTCTCAATTGTAAATAAATTACAAATTTTAGATTGTTAATGTCAATGTAAAAAACGAAGGCCTCTTTGCAGAATCCAATTAGTAAAACTCGAAAGACACTTCGAAAGATGTATTGCGAATAAAAGAAGTGCACCAAGGATAACGATTAACTCCAAGGCCAGTAAAGCATACCACCGATCCGCAAAGCTTGATTTTACAGTAAAAAAGGAAAGTAAATCTCGATCGAGCGTGCGATCGGTGTAAATCGCTGCGCTGCAACGATAGTACGGATGATCGCTTCTGCTTTACGCCACATTGCCTAATACGAGCCTTGAACGATATATATATTGCGAAATATCCTATATGTCTAGGAAGCAACGCGTCTTTGACGCGTTTAAACACTCATCCTCGTGCGCCTCCTTGCTCAAAGTATGGTCACCATAATCGGTTATTTTTATATGAAGACCTTCCTGACTTTATGAAATCCCTTGATAAGTTTAAGTTTAATTACAGTTATCCCTTTGATGGGAGAAAATAAAAAGATAAGTACTATTATTCCATAAACATGTTTCTATTTATTATAGCCTTGCGAAAAGTGATAGGTGAGGGAGATGGAAAGAAAAAGAATAATAAACCAAAAGCGTAAGAGAATAACACTTACAAGAAAAATAAAATCAAAACAATTTTACTTCTATAATCATCGTTTCCTTTTGTGAATTAACTAACGAATATATAGGAGAGACTGACGCAGTGCCAAACATTTTAACAGATGCAGCAATGCCAAAGTTTGCACATTAATCTAGATATTTTCAAGTTTACTAACATTAATATATGTATATGCAAACAAGTAATAAATTGTTCTTAATACCCCTCCTTCTTTTTGCTCAACAACAAATTATTAAAATTCCCGTTTGTCAGTATACCTGAGTAAATAGCTTGTTGTAGCCGGAATTGTGTTGATTGTACCCGATCATCGCCGGGATTCACCACCATGGACGCCAGAGTTGTTCTTCTGATAGTGCTTAATTCGTCCCAATTTGCAAATTTATCCGGCTATTGCTTTAAGCTCTCACTTAGTCCACGCTACCGCATGGCTACTTTTATTCTCTCATCAAAATTAGTCTTTATTACACTGATATTTCACGCCGCTACGCCATATTGAATGGCGCAGTGGCACAAAGTTTCGGAGCTTCCCTCAGACACGTCGTATCTTAAGCTTTTTTCGCTTTCGTTTGCAAGCCATCCAAATACTTAATCTTGAATCTTAATCTACTTGTGAAAGATCGATATTATCATCCCATGATGGTAAGTTATAGTGCGTTTTACGTTCATAACGAACAATAAATGGTTAAATTTGAAGTATTCACTTTTCTAATAGCCCTCTGCAAGATAAAGTATAAATGGACTGTAAAAAATTGCCTAATGAAAAGCAATAATAAAGGAAACAAGAAATATAAACGTAGATAAATTATAATGGACGAATGCAGGCGTAATTTAATAAGATAATCCAGTTATCATGAAGAATTATCAGTTATAATTGTAAGTATTACATGTATATATATATATATATATATATATAATTATTATTATTATTATTATGTGCGTATATAATAAAAATAACAAAAAATATCTTTCGACGGAAGCTTTCTAACAAAGAAATTTAAAGATTCTATTTTCTAGGAGTTTCTAGGGGGACTAAATTTGATTTTGGCCTCAAAATTCTAAAATTTAAATTTTAAAATAATCTGATTATCTTACAATTCTGAAAAGTTTTTAGGATATTTTGGTCGAGTGAAATTGAACTGAAATTGTTGAATTTCAAACGAATAATATAACTCCGATGAAAAAAAGATCTAATATTACAGGATTATAATCAAAATTTGGAAGTCAGTTTGAAAATCAGTATAAACTATTTGTATAATATAAATGAGTTTCAAATAAAGTATAATTGAAAATTTAATATTATTTTGCAATTAAAAATTCCTTAAAATATGTTTTATAATAATCAGATAATCTTTTTGAAAAATTTTGTTCGTTTTATTGGATTCATTATTTAAAATTTTTATTTTTGACGTAACATTTAAATAAAGCATCAAATTATTTTATAGATTAAATTTTATAAAAAAATTGAACGACAAAATGAAAAAGAGTGACCCTAAATGGGGTCACTCATCTACAAAAGGTTAAAGCCTTTATTTGGAAAAAAAAAATTTTATAAATAGAACATAGTTTATAACTTTGAGAATATTTAATATATATATATATATAAAGTCTTGCAAAAATTTATAATTTGTAATTTACATATTATATAAATAAATATGTATATAAAACATTTAATTGTTCTTTAAAAAGATATTGAAATTTACTTTAAAAATTGTTTTCCAGATAAAAGCTAACATTTAAATTTAGCACAATATTGACTTCCAGGTCCTATATATTGCAACGTGCTGTCATATAAAAATTTATCGTACAATATTCTAAAATTAGGCAAGAAAGAACAAAATCGAACCATTGACTAAATCTACCCCTGTTCTGCAATTGACCTGGCCAAATTTATTTGTGAAGAAAGCTTGGAAGAATTACGAAGAAATTAATGCCACTCCCTAAAATTGTCTGCCCCATATTGTCGAAAATATACATGTAGCACGAAGCATCAGTAAATTATAAAGCAACGAGATATGAGATAGAAGATAAAAAAATCTCTTATATTAAGTTAATGATAATGAATAATAAGTTGTATTATTTTCGTTTTTATCTATACCTTCTCTTATAACAGCATATTCTTACATTTTACATTAGAAGTTTTACATTTTACATTTACAATTTTTACATTAGAAGCTTTACATTTTAATTGTTTTTTTAATAAAGTGTAATTATTATTATCGAAACAAGTATGAATACAAATTGTACACTTTGTATGAAAAGCTATCAATTCACGGAGGGATTACCAAATCAGCATATAATATTTAAAAAATATTTTTTAGGTATTGATTTCATATTTTCACACATATTAAATAAAATAAAAAAATATTTTTTGAATAATGTGCGCTGATTGGATAGTTTCCTCCAAGTGACTTTTATACGAAGATTGATTAGAATTATAATAAAAAAAGTTTATCTAAAGTAATGTCACGTTAATAAGTTAGTTTCTGCTTGAGTAATCACTAAAAATGCATTTAATATGACTTCAATCTACTATTTCTAATATAGTCTATAACTCAAATGATATAAAGTTTCATTACTTTGTGCACGCGATCAGCATCTGTTCCGTTGAAATATTCAAGATAATATTATCGTAAAATCGATTGAAAATTTTAGTAATTGTAATTCGAAAATTTTATTAGGTTTATATTTTATGGAAATATCGAATGTCGTGACGGAATTTTATATGTTGGATCTTATACATGTGCCGATTAAAACGAATTATTTAACACAAACGCAATAATTTACTCGATTCATTTTTATTATAGAAAATATCAAAGACACTAATATTACTATATGCTGTAAAATATGAGAAAGTAATGTATACAGATGTTTCCAATTTTGTCTAGAATTTTTTTAAATGTGCTCTATTTTACTTTCTCTTATTATCAAAAAAAATTTGATAAAAAATCAATTTTATAGAAGATTTAATACATACTGTAATTTCGATCATTTTATTCGATTTATATCGTTACAAAAATAAATTATTAATAATTAAAGGAAATTATCTTTATTCGTTAGAATTTATAATTCTACAAAATTAGTTTAAAAATAAATTGTTGAATTTGGGAATAATTGTTGTGCAAATAAAAAAAGGAAATTTTCTACAGCATGCGCCGCTATCTTCTTTAAATTGGCTCAGATTCAAAATGGTGTTGTTCTATTTTATCTGATTCAGTCATGCGTAAATTTAACGATGAACAAATTTTTCAATTGGTTATCTATATAACTAAAAATCCTTCAAGATAGGCGAGATCATAGATCGTTTCCAGTAATATTTATATAAATTGATTCTTTCGATGAAATTAAAATTTTTTAAAGACGATTATTAGAAAATCAAATTAAACTTAATCAAATAGGCAAGAAAATCAAGTCAAACCATTAAACATATTAGTTTTATATTTAGCAATATAAAATGAAATATGTTACTTTTCGCGGCTGAAGGCCATTAAACGTTGGAACGTATTAGTTTTCGTGGTGTAAAAAGAAACATACTACTTTTCGTCACAAAATGCTCAAACATATTATTATCCGTGATATAAAGTACAATGTGCTACTTTTTAAAAGTCAAAACTCAAATGTATTGATTTTTGCGGCGAGAACATAACGTTCTTCAATGCAACGACGTCATAAGTGGAGTTTTTCGTAGGACAAATGAAACGTGTTACTCTTTGTAGCAGGTGTCGATATATAATTGATGTTTTTATACATACAATTAAACAGAAGCTTTTGAAGCAAATAACTTTTTAAAATCTAGCATTTCAATAACTGCTCAATTTACAGTTTTCTATTATAAAAATACTTAACTATAATATATTGTAATGCACTTTCTATAAATATTTAAACTTCTGAAAGAATCATAAAGATATTGCTTTGTGTGAGTTATAAATATAAATAGAATGGATTTTCTTCAAGCAGACCAAAGCAACTAAATTTATAATACAAAATTAAAAAAAAAAGCATTGTTTTATATTATAAAATTTTGTTTAAAAAAAATGAATGTGTTGTTAAAATAAATTGACCTACTTTTTACAGCTGTTGTATGAAATGCAACAAGATGCGTTGGAGAATTAGGATTTTAATTTACTGTTAACAGTTTTTCTACTATTATTCTGCTATTTTCACAAAGACAGTTTTTTGTATTTCGTGTTTACTAAATATGCCACACCTGGATTTTAAAAAAACTAACAATGCTAACATATAATTGCAATGAAAACATAAAAATTGAATTAGAAATGCAAAGTAACCTTATAAGAGAATTAAACATCGAGTGCTGTCACGCAATTCCCCGATCACCTCATCTATCTAGATAATTAATTAATCCATAGAAATAACTTCATAAATAACTTTGTTATTAGCTTCGTCAGTCGTAATGAAAAGTGCAATTCAAAGAAATATAAAATTGATTCTTGAATTATCAATTTTATTTCTAGATAATCGATACTGTTGACCCTCTTACCATAGAAATCTATGCCTTCGAATTCATTGTTCAGTTTTAATTTCGACATATATACTCGAAAATAATAAATTAATAAATAGTAAATAAGAAAGAAAGAGAGCTTAATATTTTTAAAATCACAAAAGACTCAATTAATAAGAGACAAAAGAAAAATTTAAAAAATCTGTATTTTATTTGAAAATATATTAAAAATCTATAATATTTCTATCAATACGAAAGACTAAAATTTATACATAAAGAAAATTTACATTAATTTCTTGTATGCTTTATTTAAATACTTTATCCGTTTTTTAAATAAATTTTGGCTAAACAAACCAACAAATGACACCCTTATATAGCATCTGTGATATCTGCCGACATAATTTCTAGCATTCTTCTAAATCTTAAACTATAAAAATTTTCCTTTCTTTTTTTCCAATAACACTGTTCCAGATGAAACCAAATCTAATTTCTTTAGCAGATCAATAAGCCCATTCTCAAAGCCATTATTCCCTTTTATTAATTCATGAAAATATAATTCTCACAAGAAACGCCAATGAAGCCGGAAACGAAGTGGTACCATTATATAACAGATAAAAGTCCATTTTACAAATTAGAATTTTTTTTTTATAAAACCCGCGCTTAAGTCGCTAAACTGATGTTACACCACAGCACCGTGGCGCTTGAAAGCAGGTCAACGACATCATGCAACCTCGAGTGCAGTTACTACATTCCAATTCGCTGGTCGATCGACAAATAGCTCCAATCAGCCTTGTCAATGTTCACCTGCAGACGCCTGCATTCGTCCTGCTAATTCTCTTATCGTTTACACCGTACCCTTTACAAACCTTCTTCCATAAAAAAATTCTAGCACCAAATAAATCACGTTTTTTCATCTTGACAACCCTTCCTTCTTCTCGACATGAAGGAGCACACCTTATTTTAAAAATACTTAAAATATTTGTGCACCACGTGTATCCGCTTCTTTCTAACAATCACTCCGGTTTCACTAATTGTAAATATACTCAAATATCTAAAACAAATTTTATTATTAAGAATTTCGAGAATCTTCTCAATTACGATTCAAAAATAATCACCCTCTGAACGAGCCCGATTTGCTTATTCGCGGCACGCTAAATCTTTCACCCCCGTGAGCTTTCACTACTGCAAAGTCTTCACGGTAACGGTAGATACGGTAAACTGCGACGAGAGCGATAGTCAGAGGTGCTGCACGGACTGACTCTACATAGTCTTTGCGACCGTGTGCGCCTTGTGGCTGGGTCGCCGTTTCTCTGGTAATGCCATTTTACGACTCGTCCGTATGCGGGCGCCACTGAGGATGGTCGGACGACACCCCCGTTACTATATCGATCCGAGGGGTGCTCCGTTCTCAGCTCCGCTCCGCTCCGCTGTGTCCTCCTCCGCAAACCACCCGGAGCGCGACCCACACGACAACGCCAGGCCACTGCACCCTGACGGTAACGTGTTCTACCAGTTGTACATGTAGTGTATAAGAATAACCATCTGATCGTCGAGGGTTGAATCACTGAACTTACACACACAATCGCAGAAACAAGCAAAATCGGTTCTTGATTTACATCACACATATTAGATGAAAATAGGATATAAATACAAAAAGAAAAAGTCAGAATATAAACATTTCAATTTTTTCTTTTTGCATTTATATATATTTTTACTTAATATGATCTTTTTGATATAGCCAACTAATTAATCTGTTATATAATAGATGTGACAAGTCAATAGAAATATATATGATTAATATAGCTAATTAATACAAATTAACTTTTCTATTTATGGTTAGATAATATAGAAAATTCTAAGTTTTCTTATTTGTACAACAGTAAAAAATTATAGATACTTATTTGGTGTGGAAATATTATAAATCTTGTACTGATATAATAATACGTATAACATACTTCTCTTATCAAACTCTTAATATGTCATCCAGTTGATCCTTTAATTATCCTTAGCATTACGTTTGGCATGAGACCAATATTGATTTCTTTTCAAAACCAATTCGTTTTTATTCACCTCAGGATCGTATAAATGTCCCATATGTTATAAACAGGGGGAATTGCAGATAAAAAGAATATTACTCTTATCTCAAGCAATATCGATCCATGACATATTCTTTGTACTACATATATCCGACTATTGTAGAATATTACTGTTTGGCGAATACAGTACTTACATAGTTTTCTGATTGCAAGCAACGATAAATTTTGTATAGATTGTTACTTCCATAATTCAAACAAAGAATTATGTGCAAATCGCAACATTTTCAATTGATAATTCATTTCGCGTTCTATGAATATTTTATACAATGTCATTAACGTATAGAAAAAATAATTTTACTAACAATAAGTAACTTTGCATACTTTTTGATAATATCAATAAAAATAAAATGCATTAAATAAAAATAATGATGTTAAAAACAGTTTATGAAAAATCAAGTTATTTTCTGCAGTTTCATTCGGCACACATACACTGCAAATCTAGGTCATTTATGTAGGTCACGCAGGGTGCGTGCGCGCCCCCTTCGCTTTTAGTCTGCTGAGACCTTCGGTTTTGCAGTCAACTCTGAAGGTTACTGCAGATATTACTTTGTACTTATTATTTTTTATATTCCGCTATTTTCATTTATTTTAAGTTGCGCTTCTGATCTTGAAATTGACATTCTTTTTAATTTATACAATTTTGATAAATTTTGATAAATTTTGATAAATTTAAGTGTCAAATTTTGTAGACGTGTTTCATTAAAAAAATTTAAAATCATTCAATTATTTCGCAGATAAAGAAAGTGTAAAAAATCCGGGACACCCTATGGATATATATAGAGTGACAGCTTCGATCTCGAAATCGTAGTTCATAAATAAATGATCGGCGAACTATACGAAGCGTGACGGCAGCTCCTTTCATCGCGGTCACGTGGCACAAAAATAAAATTTAAGAGCATTGTGCTTGCAAAGATAGAACGCGCATGCTCGCGATCAATTAGCACACGTTTTTACAAACGTTTGTCTATAATACGATTTTAAAAATAAATAGCAGTTTAATAGAAATACAATATTATGATTGTTAAATAAAATAACTTTTATACATTATTGATAGTATCGATTTGTTTCTACTTCGTACTTATAGAATATTCTCATCTTTATCAGTAAATATTTATTCACATATTAAATATTTCAACCTCAATAATCTCTTAAAATGTAAGACATTTATTGCAAATCACAATTGTGACAACTTTCAAGAATCGAAAGACACACTTCTTACTTCAGTAAAAATTTTCAGCATTATTTTAGCATTCAGTCTCTTTGCCTCGAGAATAGATCCGTTGTCTGTGATATTATGTGTAAATGGCTCCGTTAACTTATTATAATTATAAAATATTATAAAAGTGTTTGATTTACCCTTCTTCGTCCGAAAGGCTTGTAATGCTCCCGTTTCGTTGGGCGTCGTAGATGTGCCATCTTGAAAGATCAAAGTTGGTGTATAGAAAATCGAGGTGAACTAAAGATATTGTGATGCTCGTTGTTACCGAAGAGAAGAAGGTATCTGTCACGCGCGTCCACAGTCGACTGGAGCAGTTTTCGTCAGCTTCGCGAGTCCGTCAACTTCCGACACGAGATCCGAGTTCTAGTTCGGAGCCGCATTTATCACGACCTACCGTTTGTCTTCATTTAATTTGTTCGACACAAATACACGACACATATATACGTCCATTCCATGTAGAATAGATGCATTGAGACAAAACCGTCCGTCGATTTAGACACTTGATCAAAGATTCAATAAACGAAGTTATCACATTTCGCAATAATTATATAATAAAAACGACTAACAGTTTTTTTTATTAGCAATTAGTAAAAGATTTGTAGTCGTTAGAATTGTTTACTAGATTCTGCAAAAATATTCTCTGTATATATATGATATACATTTAACTCTGTAATAAAAGAGTTATTTTCATTGGAATATATATAAACAATTCTTTTCTATATCTGCATTCACGTTTTTTAAGTAGTGTATAGTCCAAATTTATGATATTGTTTAATCTGAATAGATTCTAGGTTGTTCAAACTGTTTTTATTTCGCACTAAATTTTATTTTTACAAATGTCTTCGTTTTCAAACTTTTTGCTTCAAGACAATCCAGCCAATCATCTATAAAGTTGTCTAATAATACAAATAACGTAACTGTATATTTGATAATTTTACGAAGTGATGTTATATATTTTTTTTAGAAAAGGTGATCTCTAGTGCCTTCTTAAAAATTAGAAACTGCTCCTTTAGAATCGTCCGATCTTTGGATTGATGCCGACAAGTTAGTGTAACAGTCTGTGACATCCTCTCTCTTCAAGAATATATCAGATATATAAATCTTTGGCCCTGACCTTGACTCATCGAAATCAATTTTTAACATCGAAAATAGAAAGAAACTAAAACAGTGATAAATTCTGCAATTATTAAAAAAAAATGCATTTTGAATTACACATATCGATCAAAACTCTTATCTTTAATTTTGTGAGATGCAAAATATAAAATTAAAATAAATTAAAGTACGACACTGGTAATGATGTGTTTCAAATGAGTTACATTTAATAACGTAGAAACTTTGTTAAATTTTAAGATTATATTGCTAAATAAAGATCTGTTAAAAATAATTATGATTTCATAATAAATTACATATTAGTTTATAATAATTTTTAAAGATAGAAAAAATCTGGCTGTTAAATCATGGTAATTCAATGAGTAATTTTGAGAAATCTCAATAAACGCGGGTGATTAATCACTGTATTCTGTACACTTGCGCAAGGTCTTCGATCAATCCATCCGTCATTAAACTACTTTTTAATAATACGCGACATGTGAAATTTCTCACTCCACTATATTAACATCAAATCGATCACTTTGTTACCCAGCGGTACAAATGTCATATGTTCGTTTCCCAGAGGGCTCTAAAACTTCCATCACAAACTTCTATTCGAGTAATCACATCAATGGAAAACCGGTTTGTAATGTTCAAAAAACGTATTATTTTTTAGTTATAGATCCGATCTATCGACTAATGATTTTTTAGGATCCGACACGAGACAAGCTTAGTATGGATCTGCTTGTAATACTGGTGAGTCGAGGAGCTTTTAGAACGCATCGCGACCTCCTCCGCTATAAATAAAACGGCCGCCACACCGAAAATCTCTGCCAGCGAGACTGGTAACGTCGATTCGCCGTAATTTTCCTTGTAGAACCTCGTAAAATTTTCCAGCTGACGGAAGTTAGTCGAAATAAATTGTGTAGCTAGCTTCTTCGGATGTTGAACGTATTGATTTGCATGCCAAGAAACATCCTTGATGTCTTCTCAATGTATGTTTTTAATTTTTTCCGTGTCTCATCTTCTGTCAAATATATAATAATATAAATACTAAAATTTTTGTGACTCTCTTCACGATTTATTTCTTTATTCTAAATGGCCATTTTTGCTTTAAATTTTCATGAAGACTTCTATTTTTAACAGCTTATTTTAGAGTTTCGTTATTATTTTTGTGCTATTAAAATTGTATTTCCTAGAAGTGTTTTGAATACTCTATTGCCAGTTGGCTCGTCTAATCATTTATATAAATTTATATAAAACTCGCTAAGATTAATACAATAAATTTTGCATGTATATTCGAAGACACTTATTTTTAAAAATAAAATTTTATAATTTTAAGATAAATATTTTTTTATTTTAAATTCTAAAATTGTAACTTCTCTTCTTTCCAAATAGCAGACGCACGTCATTTACATTTTTTAATATTTGTTTGTTTTTCTGTTACTTGTTTAAAAAGAGAATTCTTATTACACTGAAGACAAATTATAAATATATTCAGTATAATTAGATAAAAATTTACTTTTAGATTTTAATGTCAATATAATGATGAATCACAGTGCAAAATCAAAATATGTCATAATAACATGAAAATGAAAAGGATATCTTCAATAAATTTGTAATTATTGACTTTTATAACACTGTCAATTTTGTCATTTTACATTATTAGTACGGACATGCTTATATATTTGACGTCAGAATGGCGTGTGTTTGCTAACTGGGTCATCAAAACATGAGCAATTAAAAAAGTAATACTAAAAAAATGATATGAACAATATAAAAATTTTGTTGAATATGCAGCATTGACCATATAGTATAAAGCATTCTCACAAAATTGCCATAAATATTCTATATTGAAAGAAAAGTAAAATAAAAAACAGTTTTATTGACAAATGATATTTATTTTTATAACAATTTTAGAAATATTTTGTTAATTATCCTTTGGCGTTTATTATCTCCTTTTTCAAAAAATGCAATAAATTTGAAATTTTTCATACTTTTTTATAGTCTATAGATTATATATTTTTTCGTAATTAATTAGAAAGATTACATAAAATGTGATCAAGATTTTTTCTCTGTGTAAGTAGATAAACTTGCTACATTTTTTCTGTCTTTCTTCTTTTCTTCTTATAATCAAATGCTTAATTATTTATCTATTTTATTTTAAGTTGAAAAGATGTAATTAAACTTTGGTTAATCAATACATGATTATCACGATAAGTTCGAAATGACGTTATTTTGACTTTATCAAAACACTCGATTATGTGTTACTTGTAGAAAAATTAATAGAAAATTAAAAAATAAACACAAGATAACACTGAACTAGACATAACAAGATAATGAACTTGTCTTTTTCAAAGACCTTAAAATATTATCTTAGTCAGGTAACCAAATAATATTCAAGATAACTGCAGTAGCGATGTATGCTGCGCCAGCAGCTACAATAGTATACTGTTTAACCAGACCTTCAGTACTAACGAAGAGATGTGCTACCTGCTGTTTTATCGACGGATGTTGATACAGTTCTCATCTGAAAACATTTTGTACATTCTTGTCAGATGTCTGCACCATATATATAACTTTACATCAATTTCAAATTATTTACATCAGTAGTAAAAATATTAAAAACAAAATCGCATTTTTCAGTAAATATGTCATCATTGTTTAAGCAAATATCTTTTAATTAGCTCAATTAAAAGATAAAAAGTTTGATTAGTTAACTAATCAAATCATATTTATTTATGAATAATTCTTTAAAATAATTTTTTAAATTATTTTGAAAATAAAAAATCATATTTATATTTATTAGTAGATAAAATAAATGTATATAAAATACAAGTTTTTTGGAAAATGATCAAGATATTTTGGAATAATCAAGAAAGATAAGAAGCGATTGTGTCTTTGTTTATGCCATGCAACTTTACGAGGTCATTTCTCTCAAGTGCAGCGACAAAAAATACGTTCGTTCATCAATATATCATAAATTCTTGCAAATACAATTGAAAATTCTTCTACTCCTTAAAACCTCATAAATATACCTAAGACATTATCTCTTTTTAAAACACAAACAAATCATCAAAGTTTTTTCTAGAACTGCTTTTTACATCTTTTCGGACAGACTGTTTCTGCATTGTGTTGTTTGAATAATGGACTCTGTCATCGAACAGAACGTCTCTCTTCAGGAACAATCGATGTCGCGCTAAATATACAGAGTCGAAAATCTTTGCTTAACAGCCGGATGAACGACGCGCGCCTCTCTTTAGGCGTTGTTATATTTCCCGCTTTTATTATTCAGCGTCCCGGCATTTCCGCTGGTATTTTCGTTGCCGTACCAGCCAGACCAGCCGCATCGTATGCACACATTAATAAGTGAGACTTCGGATATTATTGCACGATAAGATTTACTAGCAATCCGGTTCTTGTACTACGCGAGCGTAATGGAATGTTCATGAAGAACATCTGAGAAGATATTGCCATGACAAAAGCAGTCAAAATAAAATTCGCATTCTTCTTTTTGATATAACCAAATTATTGTTCTCTCTATTTGCGCGAAGTAAATAACAGAGAAATTCAAAGATTTTTAAAGAGAGATAGCCGTTCCTATATACATAACGTAAAATATGTAATAAACATAAATACATCGCTCATTTGCTAATAACGATGCAATTTAAAAAACAAAGTTCTCCTGAAATTGAGTTTGAATAAAATTTATAAATCACGAAAATATTACAAATAATATTAATTTTAAAATTGTGTTGTATAAAAACTGATTGTAGAGAAATTAAAATATTTTTTTGAAACATATTTCTCCTTTTTTATGTTTCTTTCTATTTCCGCAGACAACTCCAACATTTTTAAATTATATTGTTATAGTGATAAAATAAATGATAAAATAAATACGCAAAGACAAAATCTTCCATAAAAAATTTTTTGTTATTGATTTTATTTCTAGCAACGTTCGCAAATTCAAAATATAATAGCAATTTGTGAATTATGCTGTTGTTATAGCAAACAAGTGATATAACATATGAATACATAAAATAAAGGAAAAACTGGCAAGATTGAGAACAATTTTTATTGATTTCATATCTATCAACGTTTGTGAGTTCAAGAGAAAGGAACTACAACTAACGAGCTCGTTCATCTTCACTGCGTATGCTAGTCGGTCGCGTTGTTAGCGCGCACCTGCACCTGCTTTGCTTCTCTTTCACGGTTGCATCATCGTCGCCGTCGCTTCCGGAAATATAGGCCGCTTTGACACGTTGCTCAAGGCAGATTTAGAATTCTGTCTGGCCCTATACGCGTTTCGCGCGTGTTACGAGTGGACTCTTTTTAGTTTTTCCAGGGCGGCACACGAGATCAGGCACCTCGCGCGCTTTCGTGACACTCGCAGCTGCAGCAGCACGCGCGCGAGAAAAAGGTCGAGCCGCAAATTGTTCTCTATTGCGGCAAATTAACGGACGATCGCTATCGAAAACCTGAAATTATTCCTTACCCGATCGCGTGCTTCTGGCGACCGATAATATGCGAATGATTTTAAGTTTTCTAGTTCGAGAAAAAAAACAATAACTAAAGTCATGTTCGTCTATTATTTTAACGTTTTATTATTCCAAATTGTAGAAATATAAGTACATATCGCGCCGTGTTGATAGAAAAGTAACGTAAGTCAAGAAATAACATTAAGATTGCAGTTACAGTGTTTGAATTTGGAAAATGTATAACACGGTTTTAAAGAATACATATAACTGAAAGTATAACATGGAAAGAAAATGAAATTATGAATATTCAAATTATTTTAATTAAAGTATTGTTTCAATTCAGAATTTTTAAAATGGTTTACTTGACAGTATCGAGCAAAAATATTGACTATGAATTCACATTCAAATATTCAAAACTATTTATATTCATATTAAATAAATAGGCATTATATCGAATATATCGAATAATTAATTTCTTAATTAAAAAATTTCTCGAAAATTAAATAAAATTATAATACAATCCTAATTTTTTGTAATATAACTTACAAACAAAAAGTCATTTTTAACAATTTATGTAGGGAAGGTTCGGTTTGTTTACAATACAGATTACAAATAAAATGTCAATAAAAATTCGTCAATCACCCCTAATTTTTAAAAAAGTTTGATGTGTATAATTTATTATTTAAAAATATAGAATTAAATGGAATTTGAAGATTGAGAGATTGTATAAAATTATATGAATCAAGATAAGTATTTACGTTTATCATTTTGATTAATGAAATATAATACAATCTCATTAATATAGTGACTTTTATGTGAGAATTTGATTGTTTAATTTTTTATATACTGTACGGCTATATAAATTTGACTATATAGATAAAAATGGAGAGTAAACAAGTTAAAAAATATTTGGTCGATATCGAATAGTGATAAACTTTTCAATAGGAGATGTTTACATCTCCTATTGAAAAGTTGCTAATTATGTCATTTTTGAACGCAGAGTAATAAGGAATATGTATAACTCCATATTTTATTCATATATATTAGTAACTGCGTGCCTATTTCTTCATATTGCGTGCTTTAATAATTTGGGTGTGTTTTTTGAAAAATTGAGTCATAAACTAGTTGTTAGAACGTGACGTTTCTTCGCATTTAAAATCTTACAACTTCGGTAACAGCTCGTAACAGCTAAAGTACACATGTATACTTTGCGTACACAATGCGATATTTATAGCTTCATCTTTTCCGGTTACTACAAACGATGCAGGCCAAGAAGCGGCGAACAAACTCGTCCTGACGATGCACACCGAGTGCATAAGGTGCTAAATTCGCCGTAGGGCGGCAGATGGCGGACACCTGAGTACCCTCTGCCGAAAGTTTCGGCAGGGTGCCGATAAGATCGGGAGAATCTTCACAGTATATCATGGTTGCGAGCCCAACCGCGCGATTATTACTTTACTTGTGGCCGGAGTCAAAGGATACGCCGCGCGCAAAGAGGCGAATTAGACGCGCCTCAATGTCCGACGGCCTTGAACCGACAACGAAGACGGCGACACAAATAGTCATGAAGGCGAATTAGATCCAATCGAACGATTAAGGACAACCGCGGACAACTACTTGAGGACTCGGTTACCTCGAAGATAGCGTAACTCGAGTCGGCAATACTCGACGAAATTGTAATCGGAGATGCGATCAGAACTCGATTATCGTTTTAAGCACGATGGGTGAAATTAAAGGAGATCGCTGATCCCTGTCCGCAAGAAGATCAGGAATACATTCTGATGCAAATAAACCGGGTATAAGAACATAAATGAATGCATGATCGAATTGCATTGTGATATCCATCTAGGAAGTATTTCATTTCCATTTCATATTTGAGTATATTAAAGGTAGGGAGAGGGAGGGGGATATTTGAAAAAAGCTAGAAAATTGTTTTACATATTTCGAACGTATTGAAGTAAAGCACATAAAAGATTTGCAAGTATAAATAAACGCGTAAGTTCGTTCCGTATGCTGACACTGATGTATTCAAATAGAAAGAGCAAATTATGTGTACTTGTGTATGTGTGATTACCTAATTCTCCTCAAATAATTCACGGTTTCTTCAAATAAATTTATAGCGTAGATCAAAAGATAATATTCCAATTTTCCTCCCTGCTTACAATTCCCACAGTCCTTAGATTCCTCAAAGTAGTTTCAAATCTCGCTATACAATACCGGATAAATAATCGTTCTCCCAATATCCATAACATATTATCACGAACACGGAAACGATAGGAATCATTTATTCATGATCACAGATCTGACGCCGAGGAATAGCCCGCCGCGCGAGAAGCCATACGGATAATTTTCCTTCCTCGGTAAAGGCCCAATTTATGGGTCACCGTTATGCCGCCAGTGCGTACGGAGCTGTGTGGTTTCGGCGTGGCATTGCCGTGGATAATGTGACTTGTGGACTCGTGAGAGGTGGGAGTCGACCCGATAATTACGCCGTTGCTCTAGGCGGCTGCATACCGGCCTGTTAAAATAAGCGACGTGTGCACGCTCTTAGAAATAAACGTGTCCTGCATTTAACGGCCGTGCCCTCTCGCGTAACCATGATTCGTACACCAAGCACACGTCTCTAATGACACACGATTTCGTAGATTTGAGAAAATGCAGTTCCGCAAGTTACTAAAAATCGCCGGATTTTCGAGAATCTTTCGTACAGTCATCGATCTTCGTGGAAAAGTGAAAATAAAATTACGTTACTCATATACGAATTTTTCTATTTGTGGGAAAAATCAAACCGATTTCTACTTCAGTTTCTTTATTGATCAACGAAATAATATCCGCACATTTGATTTTAATATCATGCATTTCGGATTTAACAGATATGATTGAGGCACGCAGCTAAAAAGTGAGAATCTAGAGACGGATTGAGGCGCGTCGTACGCTTTACGTACCGCATTTACGTGCTCAGACGGCACACCCGCTACAGTCTACACCAATACGTAGGTTTCATTCGTGCGCGCATGAAAGATACATATACGAGTGTACATATACATAGGAGAATACCGTCCAGCTTTCTCTTTTTATAGCCCTCTAAGCATCGACTCCACCTCCGTGCGAGCTTCACAAAAGCAAAGTCGTGAACTGTTGTTACACGAACACACTGGCTACGCGCGTGGGTGTACACGCACTAATGCGACGCACACACGAATGCGCTTAGAAGGTATAACCTCCGCTGGGATACTCGGAGACATGAGTTTCTAAAAGATTTGCCTGAATATACCACATCAACTGGATCCAAAAATATCAAATATCTTTATAGAAATTTAATACTGGCCAATTTATTACTGAAAGACACAGTGATTAATTATATCTATTTAGATAACACTTTTAAAAGTGTTGAACAATGATTTTAATACTTGAAAAATTTTTTCAATTGTTCATTAAAAATTGTTCCTTAAAATTAATCTCATTATTTTACTCGATTCATAAATAACAGATTAATAGAATTATGACTATTTATGCGCTATAACTATAATATCGTTCTAAATGCAAGTCAAAATATATTACACGGTTGAAAATATTAATAATAAAAACGTTTATTTCAAAAATTCATAATTTATTTACGATTTACTTCAAAAATTCATAATTTATAACTCCATGACATTTCGAGAATTTATTTTATGTATCTCTCCACGAAAAGAATCTCTTTTATATGTCATTAAGTCATGTTTAGACTCTAATCGCTGTCGAAGTTCTCCCCAACTAGAATACAAACTCACGCCTAAGTTATAGTATACTTTGCCCAAATGGAACCAGCTGATAAGCAACAACTACTTGAAACTGGTTCTGACAGGGTGATGAAGCAACATTCCGATAAAGTTTAAATGCTCACTAATCAAATTTTATTATCAAAAGTAATCCTTTAACTATATAGAAACTCGAGACAAAATAATAATTTTGAATACCGCATTGGAAATCACATTTGTTCCTACACGTAATATACATCAGACTGAAAAATATCGTCATATGGTGTGTTGCATTAAAGAGCGAAATGGTTGATAATGGCAACGTTCACGCCGTTTCCTTTCAATTTCTTGGGATCTGCAAAGTGACGTGCCGGATAATAACGTTATTATCGACACGATGAAGCTAAAAGCGACGTATGCGAGAAATCGCTTCAGAGAATCTTGGGTACTCGAAATCCGTTCGATATCCATTACTGTAAGTGGCGCGAGTACTCGGACACGCGCGCAGTACAAATTACTTCAGCAATCGCTCCGGGTGTTTATAGTCATTGGCACGTAAGTGCCATACACGTGCTCGGACCACTACGCGTACGTGTAAGCACGTGTACGTGTATGACAAATACGTAATAATACATGTGCATACGTGCGGCAGTTGCCGTTAGTACTCGCAAGTCGCAAGTTGCGCAAGCGAAAACTTCGACTGTAATGCCTCCCAGTTTTCCTCGCTATACCTATTGGACGTTTCACTTCACGATATTCTTTATCAGAATTAGAAATTGCCTTCACCGTTAGAAAGTCCGACAAAACGTTACGTATTTGTTGTTCCAGATTGCACCATTCATCAAGCTTTCCATTTACGCGTTACGTAAAAACATTTATCTCGGTAGAAAAATAGTATTGTATTGGATATATTTGAATTATCAGCAGATACATCTCAGTACCCTCCATTGTGGGTGTCAATGTGACACGGAAAAAATAGAAGCAAGGTAACTAAATATTAGTTACTGATAATAACTTACTCATTTATGACGAGTATTATGTGATAACGTCTGTATTATTTATTCTGTTCTACTGACGTTTACGCATTATGCGAGTAAAGATTATTTCACATTTTCTCGGAATGCAAGTTCAAATATGTAAAGTTCAAGTGCATGATAAGAAATATTTACCGAGAGATAAATCTTTGCGTTCATATTTTATTGCAAATATACATATAACTATTTAAATATTACTTCATTTCTCCTACATTTTTATACCTGATAATATAATTAATATCATCAGGTATAAAAAAATTTTATCATTTTTGATCATTAATCATAAGTATTAAACAATTGTTAAAAAATTTTTTACTTGTATTACAATTTTTTCCTTAAATATAAATCCTTGAGTATAAATGCTTGAACATAAATCTATCTTTAAGAATTTTTATTACTTTTCTACATTAATTGTGCGATATGCCATTTTCTTTCATTCATCTCATTTCATCTCATTCATCGACCATAAATTTCATGTAAATACCTGCAATATGCGTAAAAATATGAATCAACCTTTAATAATAATTTAATCGAATGTCGCGTTCGCCTTTTGCGCACAAACGAATCTTGTTTGTCTGGTCGCCGTCATTATGCGCAACCTAATTACCGGCCAATGATTTCATGGAACGCCATTCGAAATCCAATTGACGAGATGCCCGCGCGATTGGCGATTCACCGACGAATTAAACGCTCGCGTTGCCGATCGTCAGGCATTTACATATTTAATGCCAAGGACTTGCTGTGAATTATACTCGAAATGTGGCCAACGCCTACGGGTACGCGGTTTTACATATTTTCTTGTAAAGTTCAATTCAGCAAGTGTACCACTAAACAGATGGACTTAACAGTATCTTTCTCTCTATAGAAGCTCCGTTAAAAGTACTCGCTCTACGATTTAAGACTGAATGCTCAAATATATTTGACATAATGTACACGTAAATGTAAAAATCATTTAATGATTAAAACTAATTTTCAAATTTTAATACTAAAATATGATCTCTTATTGTAGAAACACATAAATATTTGCTGCACCATAGATTGCAGAATCGTAAATACTGTAACGAAACTACTATAGAACTGAAGGAGAAATATATTTCGATGACCTGAGACTTCTCGAATGTATCTTCGCAGAAATATGTACACATTCTGGCACTAGTAATAACGATGGCAGTCATACTATCGTCAGGAATGTATGACGGGGCGTTTTATCAATTCTATTTACAGATTGACGAGCGCGTCAATCGATCTGTCTGACAATGCGGCTCGTGGTCTATCGTTTGTCAACAAAGTTGTCTCGCCACTATGAAACTCGACAGCTTCATCGGTCAGCGTGCGAAATTCGGCTACATTTATTTTCGGCGGCCACTCATTGCCGCTCATTGCGTGAGATATGTCTGCCCGAATAATCAGAAGCAGGCGTTTCAATAACAATTTTGCCTCTGTATGCTTCTGCATGCTCCTGTTTCCGATTTTAAAGAATAAGATTTCTATGTATGTGATTACTCTTTTTCTTCGAAATTTTAGCTAAGGAAAAAGCGATTCCCTTTAAATTCTCTAAAAGAATTTGTTGTTATAGTACTACGTGATAATGATAAAATAATATTTGCAGATGCAAAATGCTCGTTAATAAGTTATGAATATGTAGGTGAGTATATCATGTAGACAAAGCCAGTTTTTTTTTCAGTATCAATGATGTTATTTTGCTACTAGGAAAATATGAGTATTTTTTTCAAAAATGTTTGTAGCAACCTTACATGTAGTGTGATAGTAAGTCTTTTAAAATGGTTTTTCCGCAACATTAAAATTATTTTTCTAAAAAAAACACAAATGTAATAAAATATGTCACTAGCAAAAAAAAACGGGCCACTATGTGTTACAAAAATTATTTAAAAAGATATAATCGCATTGTATGTACCTATATTTTAAAATATTTTAAAGATCACAAAATACAGATATTTTAAATATGTTAACTTTTTAATTAATTTTATCATAATATTTGAAATAATTAAAAAGAATTCCATCATGTTATATTAAAAATTTAAAATATTTATAATTTTACTGAAAAAAAATCCAGATTAAGATGCGTTATTTTGGTAAATTGTAATATTGTTATAATAGCATGAAATTATATTGTACTCTACTGCGGTTACTCATATTGAACAGGTTTATTGAATCACTTAGAAATATAAAGCTGTATTAGGCTGCGCCACAAAAAGTAACGTCGACGCGACGATGGGTCGCCCACGCACGATATAACATCGAGGTAGATAATAAATCCGTTGAATTGTGCACAGACGATGCAAAGCATGTGTAAGCGCGTTGAGGATTAGGTACGTGGCAGTCAGTACACAGGTATTTAATGATCGTTTTAGAGAAAGCTTTAAACGAGACTCAGCGTTGTTGCCGTCGGTAGCGCGATGGTTCGTCTCATCGAAATTATCGTAAATTATCCGTTACATGCATTTAGATTTGTAAGCGAGCGTTCTCTCTCATGCCTGAACACGAGAAAGTGCCGCAAGAAGAAACTGCGTGTCATTCGTTCGTTTACCAGGAATTAACGCAGTTAGAAGAATAAAATATAATTGCGTTAAAAAGATTCTTTCTCAAGAAATTCTTTGGTACAGAGACTTATTCTCTCAATTTCTACAAAAGAGGCCAATTCTAATTTTAATCCAAAATATGTATTTTAATTTCAATTAATACGTACAATTTTCTTTAAATAATTTTTTTCTGAAAAATCGTTGCTATACAATAGAATTATTCAGCTATCGCATTATGATTAGATTAACATTTTCATGAATGATTAAAATTTTCACGATTGCAAACTTTTTAATAATGCATTACAATTTTATGTTATTATCTCGTTCGCAAGGTTGCGTGCTAAAGTTCACGTTATACGCGTCGTTTCTCGCACGAGTGTTTCCGTGTAAAACATTTTTACAGCAAGCTTCGGTATGTGTGTGTTGTATGTGTGTGTATGAGTCGAAGTGAGAAACGTAGCGGATAACGAAGAAAAGGTACGTCGCTTAAAGAGTCCAGTCATCTCCCAAGAGTTGACCTTGATCTTGAGAGAGTGAGTGGTGCAGTGAGGGTCAGAAGTAAAGACGGTAGTTAAGGCGCGTTTCGCCACCTCAAGATTTTAACGCCCATGAATCAAATTCTCGAGAAACTCTGACTGCATATTAATAATACTTTTATAACATATTATCTTATATTCTAATATTGTTCATCGTTTTTTAATTTAAATAAAAGATTTGAAATAATTAAATATTTCCGTTTATCATAATAGAAGTGCATTTTTCTATTTTAGAACAAAATTGTCTGCTATAATTTTTACTGATGGGGAATTGTTTTTTTTTCTTTCGCTGGGGAATTGTTTTTTTTCTTTGCGAATGTGAATCATACCTTTCAATATTTTTTAATGTTTTGTATTATAATCACTAGCTATATCTAGCTACTCATAATTTTATCCGTCATGCACGTGTAAGTTTCGTCAAGGTTTCATGAATCTTTATTAACCAGTTTTTCGTATAATCTTTGAAAAATGAATAAAAAGCTTTTTTATAAGACAATACCAATATGTATTGTATTGTATTGTAAAACAATCTTTTTAAATCATGTGATTTACACACATGCTAATATAAAAACAATATTCGTCATTACTAAATTAAACATTATTACATAAGTTTAAACATGGTATAACATAACAAATAAAATAATAAAATAATAGTAGAGCAATTTTTTTTGTATTTGGAGTAATCTCTCTCTCTCTCTCTCTCTCTCTCTCTCTCTCTCTCTCTCTCTCTCTCTATTTAAGTAGTTTTTTGTAATCATATTTTTAACAATTTTGTATTCGTAGTTTAAAATTAAATATATCAACATGTCCATACTATTTGTAATTTTAATCTTAATTTGACTCTTACTTCGCCCTTTTATTGTTATTGATTATTATTTATTCCCCACGGAAAGTTACAATATTTCACATTGCAAGTTCAGGCGCGCGAAACGTGTCGTAAAATTAGATTCAACGCGTGTTAACGAAGAACAAACTGATCTAATATGTATCTTCCGAAATAGCGGGTAGTGGCTTATCTTTCTTGTACGAACTTCTCTCTCTCTCTCTCTCTCTCTCTCTCTCTCTCTCTCTCTCTCTCTCTCTCTAATATATCAATGTCATATTTTTTAAATTTATCGTTGAAGAATGAAAAAAAAATGTTACAGTCGTAATAAGGATTGATATTTCTCTTGTTAATTTACTATCGAAATAATCCATTAAAGTCACAAGCGCACCTTAATTCAGGCGTAGTCATAGAGAGACAGGGGAGATGTTCGTGGGCCTTTTTGGCGGTGTTGCGGGGCCTGAACGGCGGGCCGTTGGGCCTGCAGTGTCGGTGCACACCGGCCTTAGCGCAGACGTAGCGTTTTCGCTCTTCCCTCTCGCGGTACGCCGCGGTATAATGGCAACGTGTTTTCGTCTAATGTACTTTTTGTGATGTCCTTGATGGAGGAGTCTGCGAATGCAGAACTACAGGGCAGGCCCGGTGGGGCCCGTCGGTGCGCGCGGAGTGCCGCGGGGCACAGGAGAGGGTACCTCGGGAAGGCGAGAGGTAAAGAGGGGGACGCGACAAGAGGGCCCGGCAGCACCTCAACCCACCTCAACTTCGGGCCTAGTCAAGGTCAGTGTGGCAGGACCATCGTCCCTCTCTTCTTCCTTCTTCTCCGTCACCTTGTCTGGTTTCTTTTCTTCTTGTTCGCGCGTCCAACTCTCTCTCTGTCTCTCTTTTTCTCGCCCGCTCGGTTTCCCTGTCCCCCCCCCTCTTCGACAGGGTCCGTACCGCATTATCGCGTCATACCGTGCTAGGACCCACGCCCTATCCCGTGCCGTCGAAAGTGCCTTTTTTCCTTTTTTTCTTTCTTGCACGGATACAACTTACGATCCTGCGAAATCCCAATTAGTGGAGATACCCGTGTGATAGAATGACGGCGAATAGCGGGTTATCAACGGACACGTGATAATTCGCACGGTATAGATTGAATCGCGAGAAGTGCGATTGACGTATAACGGTGTCGCGATAGTTTTGAGAGGTCGCGCGAAAATCCACATAATTTGTCGCTCTATCGCCCGCACTCAACATCGAGCTCCACGAATTGTCGTGCGTGCAAGAAAATATCGTTATCCCTAAACACGACATCGTATATCATGCTTTCCAGCTAGAAAAATATTGCATTTCTCTTGAATATTTTTTATCCGCTACAATTGGCATAATCATATATGAATATGTAGGAAATATCAATCGAATAGCACCAATTACGTTACAAACTAAACTTTAACGTTTTATAGAAAATGATCACAATAATTTAAGAAACAATTTTTGAATTTAATGAAAATTATTTAAAAGATGATTTAGGTGAAGTCAGAGAATTGTGTGGATATCATGTAGTGGAGACTCAAATCCTTTGGAGGATCTTGCAGTTAACCCGGGCGTTCGATCCGGTATATACCGAAGACCGAATAGCCGCCTCGAGTATATCAGGCGAAATAAAAAGGAGGACCTATTTATCTTGACGCCCGCGATCGTAAAGAAAGGCCTTTCGAGGATACTCACGGGGGATATCTGATTCATCAGCTTCATTCATCAACGTCGACCGCTTCTGTTTCTTTCATTTCTTTGAAACTGTACACGGCTTCTCTAGTGCATGAGCAACGCGCGGAAGCATGGATGTTGTTAGGCGGGCGGATAGAGCACCTCGCGTTGGCGATGATGAGGCCAGTCGAGAGTTCATTTTCAGTCGATTTCGTTAACACGACCGGCACGGCCTTAGCGCGGCATACAGAACCGTCACGATCAAGACCAATGAACAATTTAACAATGAGAATTCACAAAACATTATTTCATTATACACATGCATATACATAGATATATGTACAATATTTCTAAATAAAATAATTTTATGTATATTGCATATAAGAGGTAACAACAATATACAATTGATGATATTTTATTAAAAAAGTTTATTCAACGTTATAAATTATAAAATATCATCAATTTTTATGTAAAATTTATTGTTACCTTTTTGCAATAAATTAATTTATTCAAATGATAATTATTGTAGGTGTTACTGCATCTAAATAAAAGAAAAACGTCGTCTCGAAAAAGTTACCTTTCAATTGAGACTACTTATATTCATATTACTTTATTCTTTTCCCATTTACAAACATCGAGACTGGTTGCATCTGGTAATGCTACATTTGTACTGTGGACGCATCTCGGAATGTCTGACGATAATGATCAACGTTGAAGTGGGGTGGGTGCTGACGGAGAGAGGGCTCTACGAAGCAAGGATGCGGCGGGAACGAAAAGATAAATAGAGAGACAAAGAGAGGGAAAGAAAGAGAAGAAACGAAGGCGGGTAATTCGAGGCCCGGAGGTGAGTGAGCAAGGTATGCTAGTACCAAATGAGATTGGTTCGCTCTGACCATGCAGGACAACTTTTGGGTCCTACTCGGCCCGCCTAAGTCCTTTCCTCATCCTCGATGAAGCCTACTCCACACTCTATAGCATCCCCCTACCATCGCAACCGGCTTCGACGGTGTCGAAGTTCCATTACCGGCGACGCCCGATTCAGGCGTCCCGCCATTTTAAGAAATTCAGCGATTAACATTTATTCCGCCCGAGTGGAGATTTTTATGTTTGCTACGCGCCGCGAAGAATCGTTACCGTTATGAGAGATGATCGTAAAAATTCACCGGTGATACGCGTGCTTTTAGGCGAGCGGAATGCGCATTGTGACAAGCCAAAACGCACAAAAATGCTCAAAACAATTTGCTGATTTTGATTACTGGATTAAACACGTGAGGATAAAAGCTTGATGAGTAATTAACTGTCAAATTTGTTATTATTTAAAAACTCCTTTCTTTTTTTATATATAATAAAATTTACTTGATTTTATAGAAATTCGATTGACTCTGTCAGATCCCCTAAGCATATATTTTGGTAGTAGTTGGTTTGCCCATCCTGGAAATAAGTGTATGACACACAGACATAATCTTCCCCACCCCTACCTTCGAATGTTGGTGCCCAACTTGCTTCACCACTACTATTGGGCATCGGGTTACTAAGTTCTCCTTCCTTTCCTTAAGAAGTCGTGCTCCTAAATGCGCCAAACGCATTCTTTGTTCGACTGGAATGTAGAAGTTGTATTATAACTGACCGAATTATATTTTGCCTTTCTGAATAAAAATACCGAAACTCTCTCTCTCTCTCTCTCTCTCTCTCTCTCTCTCTCTCTCTCTCTCTCTATACATAGATTCTGGTCCTATTAAAGATATTTTATATTCTTTCACGCTTTTATTGGAAGCAAATAATTCCTTCAATATAACATAATAATGGTAAATTGCAAAAAATGCATATTCCTTATCACAATCAACTTTTTAACTAAAAATAATAAGACAAGTTTATTACGCTGCTATTTGAACAAAACTAGATTATCATTGTATTAATGGATTTTTCTGAAAATTATGAAAATATTAAATAATCTTAATACATTATTTATCATTATTAAAAAATTATGACTGGAAAATTCTGTGCTCTAATCAACGACGCAATGCCCGCTCCTTCGGGATGTATCTAATTGCCCGCAATTCCCGTCTTCCGGGTACGATGTACGTGAGCCCGCATTAATTGCCCTCAGGGTGACGCGCATCTGCGTTTGTGTTGCGCGACGTGCGTGATATGCCGACTCTAGAGTTGTCGCGGTTGTATGTACCGAGAAGAACGGTGCAACGGTTTCAATTGTCCGCAATATGGCCGCTGACTTAGCTTCTCGGCTAGGCTTCATAGTCGTTATCCTTGAGAACGCGCCGTGCATCTCCTTCGTTTTGTTTCAGTGTATGCGGACGGAGCGGGCAGAAAGGCAGCGAGTGAAAGAGCGCGGAAGGAGAGACGAGTAGTAGGAGGAAAAGAGGGACGGAGGTAGTCGAGGAACCACGCCACAATGAGGACCCGAATGTTGCAAAACCGTCTGTGTCTGTGACGGTACCGGCCGGCTTCTACAAGAAATGATAATTGCTGGTATCCCCATCCCACGTGCCGCACAGTTCGTCCTGGTCTATCCACTCCCCCTTTCGTCCTATCAGCTCCCGCCAAACCGTACGATTGGTATTGCGAGAGCTACCCCTTTTCGCGGGAGCCACTAGTTATTAGAGCAAGGGGAGGTCCAAGAATATCCTTGAGGACTCCCTCTGTGCCGTTCAACGAGCGTCGAATTCTCTCGGAAATATAGACCAGTATTCTGTTCCGAGACGCTTCCAAGCGTGATTATTGGTTTTGTTTCTCTTATCGTTTTAACCCGGCTTAGTATTCAAACGAGAATCGCGTGAGGATGGATAAGCATTAAGAGATGGTGGTTAAGGTGAAAGAGAGATGGATACGAGTGATTTATTATCATCTGAATCGCCATTGGTAAGGTAACGCGAAAATAATAGTAGATAGTTCTTTGAACGTAAATCAAAGGGTTTAATTTTTACTTTTGTCTCTTCTTTTCTTTCCTGCTTTAAAACAGAGTATTAATTTCACTTTTCTGTGCAAAAAGAGATTATAACATAATTACAGAATTATTATAGTTAGAGAATCTGCTCCAAACCAAACACCGAAAGCCTAGATAGTTGCAATCGTTGGATGCAGCGGCGCGATTCGACTTCGAATTAGTGTTCACCCTAAATTGAGCGGCGTTTTTATAAGGCCGGGACCTAATTGCGGAACGGCGGTAAATTTTTTGACGGACCGCTCCCATGAAAAATCACTCGTCAGATATACAATACTAGCCTCTGTAGGGCCAGTCATCGTGAATCAACGACTAAGAACCATATGTTCTTGACCGACTGTGCTATGGAGTCATTGAGAAAACAGTTGTAATGAGAGACCACCCAATGGGTACTTCGTCCTGATCGGCAAATCAACGGAAATTCAAGTCAAAAACCCCTCATTATGCGCTTCATTATTTTGCAGGTGCAATCTACTCACGCATAATCAATTCTGTCGTATATTTTTCCTCCATAATATTTCAGACACACGTTGTTTGCATATCATGCACCCTCCTTAAAATTATTTTCACGTGTAAACTCTGAATACGTAATATAAGGAACGAAAATACTTATTAAGTTATTTGCATGCTAATAAATTTAACATTTTATTTTCGTTACTTTTTGACTTTTTTCATATCAGAAATGTGTGATAGAAAAAATATACCTTCTATCCGATTTCACCCTTCATTTGAAGACACTTTTAAATTTGTACCTCAAAAGTAAAGTCGTTATTGTACCCTCTAAAGTTTGTTAATTAAATTAAAAAATCACAAAAAATACACTATAAAAGATAAAATAAAATAATATCTTATAACTGACTTTACATGAAAGTACACGAAGTAATATAATTTTTGGCAAGCGCACGACAATCTATTGTAGGTCGTCAGATAGAATTGTGACGGTATTTGGGCCCAGAATTTCTTTACCTGACTTGGACTAAGAAAGGAGGTATTATAGCCACAGTAAAGCACTAAAACAGCCGAATAGTTCGAGGCTCCACGGCCTCTACGCGGTAAGTGGACATTAGCGCCCGCATTGTGAAACGGACCGCATCGTCTTAACTGATGCGAGTCCTGAACAAAGGAAGTATAGTTTGCGCGGTCTTGAATATTAGATTATATACATGATAAATAAAAATAAATTGTTCAATTATGATAGAGATATATTTTATATATGTATCATTAATATTCAGCATTATTTAACATTATTGATTATATTTTCTGATAAATTAAATTAATATCATATATGTGTGATGTCATGTTTTAGATAATAATATTAATAAATATAATAAATAAAATCAAAGACTTGCTAAAGTAAAAATCGTGATTATTACAACTAAATATCTTGTGTCCGCGTAAAGTACTGACTATCTAACATACCTACGCTGTACACTTTCGGCGCCTATGCCTCTGTATATACGTATAGAAGGCACGTTTTACGCTTCGTGGATATTTTCGGGCCTTCTTAGCTTGTCCCACTCGGTCTATAGTGGGGGGATTACCCGTCGACCGACAACGCTATTGGTTACTGAGATTGCGTTACCGCGTCTTCTGATGGTTAAAGGCATGAGAGGAATTTATCGTGGGTTCATCGAAGAAATGGTGATCCTCAAAGAACGTAAGACCCTTGCAAGAATGGCTTGCGCTAATGTGCAACGTTCCGCTGCGGTACAACGAAACGGCTTGAGTAGCTTATTCGAATAAATTTTGACACTATCCATGTTGTTCCCGATATGCATAATTCAATCGGATGACAATACAGATCCCGAATAAAATTTGTTTCTTTTCAAGCATTCTCCAAAATCAAGTCACAATTTCCTAATTAAAATTTTATCTGACATTTTGATTCATATCTAAAGCAATAAGATATTTATACATTACTTCAAGAATTTCGTAGATTATCACTTTTTTAACAGTATACTTGTTTTGGAAATATAAAATACTAACATTCAAATTTGTGTTTCAAAAAGGTATGTGCTAACACATTAACGAACTTTGTCCCTATATTTTTTAAACCAATTCTAGCCTCAACTTGAAATTCTTGTGATTGATGTCTCATCACAAGATGTCATTTAGCATACAATTCAATTCTAAATGGACCAGAAACGGAGATTTTTGTAGTCACTCGTCGAGAAAGCCGAGAGAAAGATTGAATTTATGACAAAAATGAGAAGAATTTGGTAATACAAACTCACACAATATGATCCCGGTATGCGGCGACAGAGTGGTTTGTTCACCGAATTACTTTCTTACGGATAAAGCAGGAAGCTAGAGAACGGCTTAGCAAACATGTGGATGTCGAAGCAAAGGAACGATACTTTTCGGAATAAGAAGAAACCAAGGGCATTTTTCTTGGTAGAAGTAACATCGTTCGAAATCCAAGTTTACGCTCGGCGGCGAAGCTTTACTTAAATTCTTTTTGGAGTATATTATCTTTAAATTTTGTGCTATATAGATCAAAATAGATATTTATACCTTTTAAAATAGATAAGTATTTGTTACTCTTTATAAATATATAAAATATTTGCTTTTTCTTAAAAGTAAGCTAGATGCATTTATGTTTTATTGTAAATACTTTGCAAGAGGAGCACTTTACTTCCGTTTTCTTGCCTCTTCTTTTTTTTTTTAATTTCAGAAGATAGTTCTGCTGACTCTCTTAACCGAATAATTTTCGGGCATCCTTAGGCTTTCTCACGCTGGTTCTGTACGACAGAGGTATGTTGTCGAGTGCGAGACTTGCACGTTCACAGATCAAACAAGTGTAAAGAGGCAGCAGGAGAAAGATTCGCTGCACATTCACGCCGCCGCGCGTCCTGTCGCCCCTCGTCAAACACCACCAGGTTCGACGCGCGTGGACGGGAGATCCTTATCTCGAATCAAAGATGCAAAATCTTCGTTCAAGAGGCGAGGAAGGCCTTTTCTCAGGTAAGACGCATTATTTTAAAAGAATTTCAAGATTTATGACAATGCAATTATTTGGATCCTTAGATTGGGGCTCAACTTTACCAAAGATTGTTGATCGACTTTTGGATGGGAAATAGTTGACTCGTGCGTTTATAATATATCAAAAGAAAAATTACTCTTTTTGAAGAAGATTATGCGTTCAAACAGCTAAAAAACAAGAGAAACAGAGAAAGAGAAAGTGAGAAAAACATATTGAAGAACAAATAATGATTCTAACAAAAGGATTTGAAGTCATTTGCGCCTCGTCAAGAGTTAAGTCGAGAGTTAGGTTTGTCTTAACTTGTCCCTCTCATTGAAGTAAATGCATCCTTCAAGTGTAATTTACGAGAGAAAACGATGTCTTCTACAGGATAAAACTACTTGAACACAAAGTACTTCATTTGTTCCTCTTCAATCACTTCAATATTGACCTTTTATAAATTTATAATAGAACAGATTCTTCAGCTTTTGATTTCAATTATTTACTTAGAAAAACCCCAAAAGTATAAGATAATGTAAAAATAAAATAACGTTTAGAAAACATTAATTCTAAAAAAGTAAATTTAATGATCCGCACGGCATGGAATGTATATGGAATAAATGTAGTATTAAAAAAATTAATATTAAAAAAGTAAAAAAATATGATAGAAAACAGGATATAATTTTATGATTTTTGTT